>NC_135971.1:14742992-14893766 GCF_053455715.1 Rhinoraja longicauda | reverse complement strand
ACCATGTTGTTGTCAGCGTGTCAGTGAATGAATGAATGAATGATTGATTGAATGAATGATTGAATGAACGAATGAATGAATGCTTGAATGACACTTTATTATCACATTTGACATGTCACAGTGGGATTCTTGGATTTGCATGCACAAGTATGCAAAGAGTCGCTACACAAACTGCACCGATAGAGTTACAAAGTATTCGCTGAAACGGAGACAGAGACAGAGACGGCGAGAAAGCGAAGGGAAGAGTCAGGGCTCGAGCAGAGGAAAGTGGGAGCTGGTGGGAAACTGGCAGTGAGGGAGGCCAATTCTCTGAATGCATTCAAGAGAGAGCTAGATAGAGCTCTTAAGGATAGCGGAGTCAGGGAGTATGGGGAGAAAGCAGGAACGGGGTACTGATTGAGAATGATCAGCCATGATCACATTGAATGGCGGTGCTGGCTCGAAGGGCCGAATGGCCTACTCCTGCACCTGTAGTATAAGAAAATAACTGCAAATGCTGGTACAAATCGATTTATTCACAAAATGCTGGAGTAACTCAGCAGATCAGGCAGCATCTCGGGAGAGAAGGAATGGGTGACGTTTCGGGTCGAGACCCTTCTTCAGACTGATGTCGGGGGTGGGACAAAGGAAGGATATAGGTGGAGACAGGAAGATAGAGGGAGATCTGGGAAGGAGGAGGGGAAGGGAGGGACAGAGGAGCTATCTGAAGTTGGATAAGTCGACGTTCATACCACCGGGCTGCAAACTGCCCAGGCGAAATATGAAGTGCTGCTCCTCCAATTTCCGGCGGGCCTCACTATGGCACTGGAGGAGGCCCATGACAGAGAGGTCAGACTGGGAATGGGAGGGGGAGTTAAAGTGCTGGGCCACCGGGAGATCAAAGCAGGAAGCAGCAGCGATACAGAAGTGGTGTAACTGAGGGAGAGGTGGGGGAGGGGTCTGGGGGCGACTGAATGAAGAATGATCTATGTATCAACATCGAACTACAATCTTTAGAACCCGGGGAAGTCCGGAGCTCAGGACCCGCCGCCCGCGGCCGCGGCTGAACCCGCGGGAAGGGTGGTTGTTTCAATCTTTATATTTTCACAAAAGTAATTTCTGTTCCGTTGCCGGACGCAGTTAACGCGTTAAAATGAACGGATCGTCAGCTCTGATTTCAGTTGCAGTTTATTACACTCTTCCCACATTTACAATCCCCCTGGTTTTATTTCCGCGCTCACTGGGGTTTTTACGACGCGGAATTTGGGGATTAAATGGGAGCCGTTCAGCGCCGACCTGTTGTCCACCGGGTTTCTGCCCCACAGCCCCTGAGCCCCGCTCCTGACGCCGGTCCCGGGACCCGACCCTTTTACACACCCGGAGCGGAACCGGAGCAGATTTTCAGCCAATTTCTATCCCAATAAGGCCCGAAGAAAGGATAAAGTTTCTCCGTGAATTTATTCCCAGTGAAGGTGTGGAGATGGGACTTGGTGTCCGCGTCGTAAAATGAAACTGTCCCGGACTCGTAACTGAGATAAACTCCCACCCTCCCGGGGATGGGACGGGCGGGGAGACGGGATGGAGGGGAGGTGAGTGCATCAAACCCGTCACCCCACCGCCCGATGCTCCAGACTCCAGTCTCCGGGGTCAGTGTGACCGGTCCCTTCCTCTCCACAGACTCTGCGGCGACTCCCAGACTCCACCACCGACTCCCCGCCACCTCCACCTCCCAGTAATGTCTCCCCGATGTGAATCCCTCCGATCCCAGCACACACGCACTGCCTGTAAACCTCTTCCCGGTCTCAGGGAGACTCCTCCGGGTCCCGGTCCGTCTCACCCTCTTCCGATCCTCAGACACCTCGAGCCACGGATGCGCTGTTTCCACATCCAGGGTGACGGAGACTGGGGGGAGAAGCAGAGAATCAGAGAGTCCCCGGGGGTCGGGGGGAGACTCGGGCAGCGCGGCCCCGGGACCGGGGGAGAGGCCGCTCGGCATCAGGCACAGGCGGGCGGTCAACTGAAACCTTGCCCGGGGTTTCACCCCGACCACATCGGGTGGACAACAGACATCTCTCCCGGAGTTTTTATCCGGGGATGGAGAGGGGAATTTCGTGAGGTGGGGGAGGGTGGACGGGGAGGACGAGTGCGGAGAGTGAGGAGGATTGCGAGATTGCGGTGGGGACGGAGGAATGAAGCGGGTTATTCAGATATGGAGGCAGATCGGAGCAGGTGGATATTGAGGTGAGTGGTAATTTGAGGTTGTTAAAGAGGAGGTAGAGGTCTGGGGTGGAGTCGTCATGATCACAGTGAAAGGGGGCAGACACGAGGGGCCAGATGACCTGCTCCTGTGTTTTTTGAGTGGAGGGTGAGACAAAGGGAAGGGTGGGTTTGTTAGTCAATTGGAGTGGGTGCAAAAGGGTTTACAACAACTTCATCAGGTCTGAAGGTCTGGGTTATCAGGTGAAGTTGGACCGTCATCAGGTCGTAATATCATCAGTGAAAGTATTAGAATTAGGCCATTCAGCCCTTCAATTCTACTCCACCATTCAATCATGGCTGATCTACCTCTTCCTCCTAACCCCATTCTCCTGTCTTCTCCCCATAACCTCTGACATCCATACTAATCAAGAATCCAGCTATCTCTGCCTTAAAAATATCCACCGACTTGGCCTCCACAGCCTTCTGTGGCAATGAATTCCACAAATTCACCACCATCTGATTAAAAGCATTTCCCCTCATCTCCTTCCTAACGGAACATCCTTTAATTCTGAGGCTCTGACCTTTCGTCCCTTCCTGCCCAAACCACCCCATCCCCGGGCACATTCCCCTGCAACCGCAGGAGATGCAACACCTGTCCCTTTACCACCCCCCTCAACTCCATCCAATTTATCCCAAAGAGGAGGAAAGATTCCAAGGGGAGTAAGAGACACCCGTGGCTGACAAGGGAAGTCAAGGACAGCATAAAAATAAAAGAGCAGAAGTACAACAAAGCAAAGAAGAGTGGGAAGCCAGAGGATTGGGACTCTTTTAAAGAGCAACAGAAGATGACTAAGAAGGCAACCCGTGGAGAAAAGATGAGGTACGAGGGTAAACTAGCTAATAATATAAAGGAGGATAGTAAAAGCTTTTTTAGGTATGTAAAGAGGAAAAAAATAGTCAAGGCAAATGTGGGTCCCTTGAAGGCAGAAGCGGGAGAATTTATTATGGGAAACAAGGAAATGGCAGACGAGTTGAACCGGTACTTTGGATCTGTCTTCACTAAGGAAGATACAAGCAATCTCCCAGGTGTTCTAGTGGGCAGAGATCCTAGGGTGACGGAGGAACTGAAGGAAATCCACATTAGGCAGGAAATGGTGTTGGGTAGACTGATGGGACTGAAGGCTGATAAATCCCCAGGGCCTGATGGTCTGCATCCCAGAGTACTTAAGGAGGTGGCGCTAGAAATTATGGACGCATTGGTGATCATTTTCCAATGTTCTATAGATTCAGTATCAGTTCCTGTGGATTGGAGGGTAACTAATGTTGTCCCACTTTTTAAGAAAGGAGGGAGAGAGAAAACGGGAAATTATAGACCAGTTAGTCTGACATCAGTGGTGGGGAAGATGCTGGAGTCAATTATAAAAGACAAAATAGCGGAGCATTTGGATAGCAGTAACAGTATCGTTCCGAGCCAGCATGGATTTACGAAGGGGAAATCATGCTTGACTAATCTTCTGGAATTTTATGAGGATGTAACTAGGAAAAGTGACAGGGTAGAGCCGGTGGATGTGGTGAACCTCAACTTTCAGAAAGCCTTCGACAAGGTCGCACATAGGAGAATAATGGGCAAAATTAGGGCACATGGTATTGGGGGTAGGGTACTGACATGGATAGAAAATTGGTTGACAGACAGAAAGCAAAGAGTGGGGATAAATGGGTCCCTTTCAGAATGGCAGGCAGTAACTAGTGGAGTACCGCAAGGCTCGGTGCTGGGACCGCAGCTATTTACAATATACATTAATGACTTGGATGAAGGGATTAAAAGTACCATTAGCAAATTTGCAGATGATACAAAGCTGGGTGGTAGTGTGAACTGTGAGGAAGATGCTATGAGGTTGCAGGGTAACTTGGACAGGTTGTGTGAGTGGGCGGATGCATGGCACATGCAGTTTAATGTGGATAAGTGTGAGGTTACCCACTTTGGTCGTAAGAATAGGAAGGCAGAGTATTATCTGAATGGTGTCAAGTTAGGAACAGGGGACGTACAACGAGATCTGGGTGTCCTAGTGCATCAGTCACTGAAAGGAAGCATGCAGGTACAGCAGGCAGTGAAGAAAGCCAATGGAATGTTGGCCTTCATAACAAGAGGAGTTGAGTATAGGAGCAAAGAGGTCCTTCTGCAGTTGTACAGGGCCCTAGTGAGACCACACCTGGAATACTGTGTGCAGCTTTGGTCTCCAAATTTGAGGAAGGATATTCTTGCTATTGAGGGCGTGCAGCGTAAGTTTACTAGGTTAATTCCCGGAATGGCGGGACTTTCATATGTTCAAAGACTGGAGCGACTAGGCTTGTATACACTGGAATTTAGAAGGATGAGAGGAGATCTTATCGAAATGTATAAGATTATTAAGGGGTTGGACACGTTAGAGGCAGGAAACATGTTCCCAATGTTGGGGGAGTGCAGAACACAGTTTAAGAATAAGCCATTTAGAACTGAGATGAGGAAAAACTTTTTCAGTCAGAGAGTTGTGAATCTGTGGAATTCTCTGCCTCAGAAGGCAGTGGAGGCCAATTTTCTGAATGCTTTCAAGAGAGAGCTGGATAGAGCTCTTAAGGATAGTGGAGTCAGGGGGTATGGGGAGAAGGCAGGAACGGGGTACTGATTGAGAATGATCAGCCATGCTCACATTAAATGGCGGTGCTGGCACGAAGGGCCGAATGGCCTCCTCCTGCACCTATTGTCTATTGTCTTTAGATAGTTCCTCTGTCCCTCTCTTCCCCTCCCCCTTCCCAGTTCTCCACCTACATCCTTCCTTTGTCCTACCCGAAACGTCACCCTTTCCTTCTCTCCTGAGATGCTGCCTGACCTGCAGAGTTACTCCAGCACTTTTGTAAATAAATATCTATTCCTAGACTCACTCACTAATGGAAACATCCTCTCCACGTCCATTCTATCCAAACCTTTCACTATTCTGTATTTTTCAATGAGATCCCCCCTCATTCCTCTAAGCAACAGCGAGTACAGGCCCAATGCCGACAAACGCTCATCATAGGTTAATCTACTCATTCCTGGAACAGACTATTCAGACTGGGACATTTTTTCTTGGGAGCCTGTCAGAGTGACATTATAGATGTGTATAAGATGCACAGACAAGGTGATTAGCCGTAATACTTTACCCATGGTCGGAGAGTCTAAACCTCGAGCGCATCAGTTTAAGGTGAGAGTGGAAACAATAAAAAGGACCTGAGGAGCAGGTTTTTCAGTCAGTGGGTAGTGTAGATGTGGAACGATCTGACAGAGGAAGTGGGCGAGGCAGGTACAATTACAACAGTTCACAGAGAATTGGGTAGACACGTAGATAAGAAAGACTTGGAAGGATATGAGCTAGACTCAGGCAAATGGGACTAGCTTGGTTGGGCAACGTGGTTGGCATGGTCGAGTCGAGTCAAAGGGCCTGTTGCTGTGCTACAAAGCTCTCTGACTCTGTGATGCTTCCCAGCAGATGAGCAGGTGGGAGATCAAATTTCTCTTCAGTTCAAAATAACATTAATCTTTGCATCATATCATTACTTAAAGATAGACCAATCAAAGGTAGACACAAAATGCTGGAGTAACTCAGCAGAACAGGGAGCAGCTCTGGAGAGAAGGAATGGGTGACCTGAAACATCACCCATTCCTTCTCGACTGAGATGCTGCCTGTCCCGCTGAGTCACTCCAGCATTTTGTGTCTACTTTCCATTTAAACCTGCAACTGCAGTTCTTTCGTACACATCTTACTTCAAGATGTCAGAAACAAGAACAATGCAAAAGGTATAAGCTTTACCTTGCTTGAAGTCATCAGATGTTTCTTTAAATGCCGTGTTGAATAAAACAGGGCAATGAAACTTTTCAATCGGCAAGGCCTCCTCTACCACCGACAGTGGTTTGGCTTCATCACGAACCCTGCGAATATTTAACAGCCGGTTATCAACTGAGCATTAGAAATGTTTTGAACTGTTCCACCAAAACTTACAATGTTTCCGTCAAGAGCATGTCCTACCTTCGCTTGCGACAAGCTTCCTCCTGAAAGAAATAAAACACAAATCTCAATTGACTGAGATGGACCGTCCTCATCCCGACAGCGGGAATTTGTCCACATTTCTACAACCTTCTGATAATTCCCATTTCCCAACTCTTGTCTCCGCTGCCATGCAGATAGAAAGTGGACATTACCGTCGAGACATAGAACGATGGGGAAAAGCACAAGGAATGTTCATGATAAGGATGCCATATCTGAGAGGATGGAGCTCAATGTAAAGACTGGGCTGGTCGTGGGATTTTATCTGAAGAATGATGAGATAGGATTTAAGTTTATCGGTGGATTTAAATGGGCGAGGATGAAATAATATCTCTAATCGATGGGAGAGCAAAAATCAAAGCTGAAATGTAACGTGGTCTTCAATAAATACTGAATGGAATGCAGTCATGGACCTCACTTGCATTGGAGGGAATGAAGACAACAGCAGAGATACATTTAAGGGCAAGCGGGATAAACACTCGAGCGCTCCTGGAAATCGGGGTATTGTTACTGGGTGTGGTGAGTAGATGGGAGGGATGTTGAGTGGAGCAGAAATCCTGACTGGATAGGATGTGGCGAATGGCCTGGTCTATGATGTAGAATGGGATGTCATTCTATGGTGAACAAAGGTGGGTAAAACAAACAGAGCAAATTCCCCCAAGGTGACCACCCACTGCTGATGGGAACCGGATATAGATGTCCAATCTGCTGTGTGCGCAACGTTCTAGATTTCAATGTTAATCCCCACAATGTGGTCATGGCTGATCTAGCCCAGGAACAAACTCCTCCGCTTTGTCCCATTCCCTTTGATTTCAGTTCCCCGAATTTTCAAAAATGTATCTTCCTCTGGTATAAATACGTCTAACAGGTTAAACCTCTCAGAGTCTCTTGGTTGGAGAATCCCAGAGATTTACTGTCCTCTGCCCATTCGTGGCCCTTGGGATCAGATATAGGATCACCCGTCGTAGTTCTCAACTCCACAGAATACAAACACCTCTCTACATTCAGGCCAGGCAGTCCTGAGATCCCATAGATTATGCGGGAGGCCAATTAGTTTGGGAACAACAGCTGGAACAGATGAAACATTTACCCAGTTCTGAATTACTGGTAAATGCAGCATGTATTTCTGAAATATCCCCCTCCATTTTGTGACTGCACTTTCACTTCGGCAGACTGTGGTGTAACCCCTCACCTTCAGAAACACCACACTGTCCTTTTGATCCATCTGCTGCTGCAACTTAGAGAGTTCCTCCTGAATAGATTTTAAATTCTCTTCGATCTCTCCAAGATTTTTCTTCATTCTATTCAGAATCCTCTTCTCTTCCTCCCGAATATCTGCCTGTACGCGCTGCTCTTTCTCAGTGAGAATCTGGTGCAGTTCAGCAAACTGGGATGCGATCTTGGACTGAAGGTTGTGTGACTGTTCCTGTCAAATGAAAGGTGAAGATCAATATGTAATGTCACTGATTGTGTTTCCCTCAGAGGTTGACGGTGACATTTGTCCCGTGCATTTTTATTTGCTTTGGCAATTCAATAGTTCGTCTAAATGCTTCTGAAGTGTTGTGAGGGTAATCTGATAACCCATCAATCCTCTACCCCTAATGCAATTCCCAGCTGCCTATTCCTTTTCAAGTGCCCATTAATTCCCATTTATCCGTCCACCACCCCCTAGTGGGGTGCCGCAAGGCTCATTGCTGGGACCGCAGTTATTTACAATATATAATAACGATTTAGACGAGGGAATTAAATGTAACATCTCCAAGTTTGCGGATGCCACAAAGCTGGGCGGCAGTGTGAGCTGCGAGGAGGATGCTGTGAGGCTGCAGGGTAAGTTGGACAGGTTGGGTGAGTGGGCAGATGCAGTAAAATGTGAATAAATGTGACGTTATCCACTTTGGTGGCAAGAACAAGAAGGCAGATTATTATCTGAATGGTGTCAGATTAGGAAAAGTGGAGGTGCAATGAGACCTGGGTGTCCTTGTACACCAGTCTATGAAAGTAAGCATGCACGTACAGCAGGCAGTGAAGAAAACTAATGGCATGTTGGCCTTCATTGTGAGAGGATTGGAGTTTAGGAGCAAGGAGGTCCTACTGCAGTTGTGCAGGGTCCTGTTGAGACCACACCTGGAAAATTGTGTGCTCTTTTGATCTCCTAATTAGGAGATTTAAATTTAAATTTAAGGAAGGACATTCTTGCTATTGTGGGAGTGCAGTGTAGGTTCATCAGGTTAATTACCGGGATGGCGGGACTGACATATGATGAAAGAATGTATCACAAATGCTGGAGTAACTCAGCAGGTCAGGCAGCATCTAGGAGAGAGGGAATGGGTGACGTTTTGGGTCGAGACCCTCTTCAGACTGATTCTGAATGGGTCGACTGGGCTCGTATTCACTGGAATTTAGAAAGATGAGATAGGATCTTATAGAAACATGTAAAATTCTTTAGGGATTGGAGAGGCTACATGCAGGAAAAAAATTCCCGATGTTGGGGGAGTCCAGAACCAGGGGTTATAGTTTAAGAATAAAGGGTAGGCCATGATCATATTGAATGACGGTGCTGGCTCGAAGGGCCGAACGGCCTACTCCTGCACCTATTTTCTATGCAGCACCCGAGGTCAGGATCGAACCCGCTCTCCAGAACTAGGAGACAGCAGCACTACTGGTGTCACTGCGCTGCCCTGTTATTACACGCGTCACAGGGATCAAACCTGCACAAGATCAGGAAATCGAAACTTAAAAGCCTCACCAGAACTCCAGAAATCTTCTCTTTCTGTTGCTGCTCCATTTGCTGGATCCCTGATTTATCTTTTGTGAGAGACTGGATGGAAGCTTTAACCTGACCCTGCGATTGTTTTTGAAAATCGGAGAATAAAAGTGTTAGACAATAAAGACGGAATTAAACAATGATGCGATCAAAATCTGTTTGCTTTTACCTTGTAGTTTTCAACAGCTTCATCTATCAGAATGAAGCGGTGATCTCTGTGTTCCCGCCCACCTGCACAAACCACACAGATCAGCTTCTTGTCAGTTTCACAAAACAGCTTCAGTTCTTCCTGATGTTCCTCGCAGTGAAGTTTACTTTCCTTCTCTGTCCGATTCAGGCTCAGTGTTCGAGCTTTCTCAGCCAGTCTCGCCAAGGCCCGACTCACCCTGAGGGTGCGGTCTGTAAACACCTCTCTACATTCCGGGCAGCAGTTTCTCCCCTCCCTGTCCCAACTCTGTGTGATACAGGAACGGCAGAAGTAGTGCCCACACTCCAGTGACACCGGATCGGTGAAGAAATCCAGACAGATGGGACAAACTGCCTCCTCGGTTAAACTCTCGAACCTGTCTTTCGAAGCCATTTTTTAACTCTGCCACTTCCTGGTTCAAAACGCATGTCCACTGCGCACGCCGCCGTCTAGAGGAATTAATGTAAATCTGACGCAAATGTTCAACGTGAAGATGCAGAAACAAGGAACTGCAGATGCAGGTTTACAGAAAAAAAGTACAAAGTGCTGGAGTAAGTCAGTGGGTCAAGCAGCACATCTGGAGAACATGGACAGCTGATGTTTCGGGTCGGGACCCTTCTTCAGACTGATTGTAGGGGGTGGGAGATGGAATAACGAAGGAAGGAATGAGGCAGGACAAAGCCTGGCTGGCAATAGGTTGACACAGTTGAGGGGGGAGAGGGAGTTGATAGTCAGACGGTTGGACAGAGGCCAGAGATGAAAAGACAGAAGGTGTGTGACAAAATGATTGAGGACTTGCGAATTGTGTCCTGATCTTCAAACAGTCTTCTCCTCAGACGGCCAAAGGTTGTGCAGGTGCACTGAAGGCGCTGGTGAGTTTCACCATCAATGTCTGCCTTGCTCTGGGAAGAGGAGCGCCAGCCAGAGCACCCGAGGGTCACCATCGTTACGACCATTTTAAAGGAAGGAGACAAATCCACCCGCGGAAACTATGGAGGGTTCCCCCGCTCTCTACCACAGGGAGGGGTCAGTTACACATTAAACTGTTCTGAATGTAGACGGAAGCGGAGAGTAGCGCTTGGGACTGTGTAAAGCAGGATAAAATGCTGGAAACAACTGCAGAGTGGATTCACGAAGATGGTGCCAGGATTTGAGGGTCAGAGCGAAAGGGAGAGGTTGGGCAGGGAAGGATTTATTAATTGGAGCGCAGGAGGTTGAAGTGCATAAGACCAAGAGGTGAATAGACAGGGAGAATGCACAGTCTGTTACCCGGAGCAGTGGAATCGAGAACTAGAGGACACAGGTTTGTGGTGAGAGGTGCAAGATTTAATCAGGAACCAGAGGAACAACATTTTCACACAGAAGGTCGTGGGTGTCTGGAACAAGCTGCCAGAGGGGGTAAGTGAGGCTGGACAACAACGTGGAGTGGAGTTGAAGCCCCGTTTCCTGAAGAAGGAGGATACCTTCGAATCACTCCCTCCTCCTCTTGCTTCTCCGCCCCGTCACCCTTTCCACAGCGGCGTAAAGGCGGGTTTGGGGGGGAGGGGGGGCAGTTGGAGATCGGAGGGCGGAATGAAATCGGAAATTCCCTAAAGTGAGAGAAGGCAAAGTGAATATTGGAAATGATAGATACAAGAAATCTGTCGAAATAGCTTGAGAAAGAAAAGTGCTGGAGGAACTCAACGGGCCAGGCAGCATCTGTGGTGGGAAATGGACAAACCACTTTTCGCTGTCGGGACCCTTCTTTGTTCTGGAGAAGGAATTCCAAGAGCTGCAGGTTCTCTATATGAGATGGAGGTGGCGGGGAGTCGGGGCTGGAGTCTGGGAGTCGCCACAGAGTCTGTGGAGAGGAAGGGACCGGCCACACTGACCCCGGAGACTGGAGTCTGGAGCATCAGGCGGGGGGGGGGGGGGGGGGGGGGGTGGGGCGAGGTTGATGCACTCACCTCCCCTCCATCCCGTCTCCCCGCCCGTCCCATCCCCGGGAGGATGGGAGTTTATCTCAGTTACGAGTCCGGGACAGTTTCATTTTACGACGCGGACACCAAGTCCCATCTCCACAACTTCACTGGGAATAAATTCACGGAGAAACTTTATCCTTTCTTCGGGCCTTATTGGGATGGAAACTGGCTGAGGATCTGCTCCGTTTCCGCTCCGGGTGTGTAAAAGGGTCGGGTCCCGGGACCGGCGTCAGGAGCGGGGATCAGGGGCTGTGGGGCAGAAACCCGGTGGACAACAGGTCGGTTCCCATTTAATCCTCAAATTCCGCGTCGTAAAAACCCCGGTGAGCGCGGAAATAAAACCGGGGGAATGTAACTGTGGGAAGAGAGAAATAAACGGCAAGTGGAATCAGAGCTGACGATCCGTTCAGTTCAACGCGTTTCACACGACTGTGCACCGGGTGTCACCAGGAATACAGAATGCAGTGGATGAAGTGACCGTTAACCTCTGTCTCATTTGGAAAAACGGCTGGGATCCCTGGATGGAGCTGAGCGGGAAGGTACTGTAAATGCAGTCAGTCCAGTTTAGTTTATTGTCACGTGTCCCGGGCTACAGTGAAAAGCTTTTGTTGGGTGCATCCAGTTTGCAGAAAATCAACCCATTTCCACTGCATAGATACATGAGATGGGAAGAACGTTTAGTGCAAGGTGACGCTAGTAAAGTCCGATCTATGATAGTCCGAGGGTCACCAAATAGGTAGATAGTAGTTCAGCACTGCTCTCTGGTAGGATAATTCAGTTGCCTGATAACAGATGGGAAGAAACTGTCCCTGAATCTGGAGGTGTAGATCTTACCAGTGGCTTGTACATACCCTCATGTACCCAAGGAAATGTGCCAAACGCCTTCGTCACCACCCTGCCCATCCCTGTTGCAATTTTCATCGAGCTGTGCGTCTGCATTCCAATATCTCTCTCGACTAATACGCCCCCCCCCCCGCCCCCCCCGCGGACCTTGGACTAATGTGCCAACCCCACCCCGGACCTTTAATTGATGCGCCCCTCCTCCCATGGACCTTTAACTAATGCGCTCCCCCACCCCGGACGTTTAACTAATGCGCCCCCCCCCCCCCCGGACCTTTATCTAATGAGCTCCGCCCTGGATCTTTAACTAATGTGCCCCCCTCCCCCCAGACCTTTAACTAATGCGCCCCCCCCCCCCCCCGGACCTTTGACTAATGCGTCACCTCCCCCCCCGGACCTTTAAATAATGCGCTCCCCCCATGGACATTTAACTAATGCGCTCCGCCCCCCCCCCCCCCCCGGTGCACCGCCGCCCGACCCGGCATGCCTCGCGCTTGACATTCCTCAGATCGGGCAGCGCCGGGAGGTGTCGTCGCCTCTCCCAATCCGAGAGGGGGGGCACCCGCCCGACTGACGGGAGTGCCGTGCACAGTGCCTTCCTCTCCCCTTTCCTCTCCCCCCTCGCAAGGAGTAGCTTCAAGCGGCGTTGCCGGGCCCGCAGGAGGGGATTCGAGTGGGTGGAGGGAGGGTGGGGGCGAAGGAGAGAGTGGGGGAGGAGGGGAAGGGGGAGGAGAGAGAGAGGGTGGGGGGGGGGGGAGTGGGGGTGGGGGGAAGGGAGTCGGGAAGGGTGTGAGTGGGGAGAGGAAGGGTGGGGGGGAAGGGGAACTGGGTGTGGGAGGCAGGGGAGGGTGGGGGTAGGGTGGTTGGGGGTCAGGGTAAGAGAGTGGGGGTGGGGGGACAGTGCGGGACAGGGGAGAGTGGGGGTGCGGAAGAGGGGAGTATGGGGGGAGTGGTGGGGGGGAGAGAGTGGGGGTGGGGGGAAAGGTGGGTGGGGAGGAGAGAGTGGGGGTGTTGGTGTAGGTAGGGGTGGGGAGGAGAGAGTGCGGGGAGGGGTAGGGGTGGAGAGAGTATGGGTGGGGGGAGATTGTGGGTGGGGAGGAGGGCAGGGTGGGGTGGGGAGAAGGGAAGAGTGGGGGTGGGGGAGTGGGTGCTGGCAGGGAGAGTGGGGGAGGTGGGGGTGAGGGGATGGGGAAGGGGGAATAGGGGTGGGGAGGGGGAAATGTGGGTGGAGGCAGGGCTAGGGGGAGTGGGGGTAGGGGAGGGGCAAGTGGGGGAGGGGCAAGTGGAGGTGGGGCAGGGGAGGTGCAATTGGGGGAGGGTAGGGGTGGGTCAGTAGGGGAGGCGGGGGGATAAGGGGTTTTTAGTGGGGGGGGGTGAGGATGCTACAATACAGAACAGGCTTTGGATCCAGGGCTCACTCAGTGACACCCTCTCCCCTTCCCTTTCCCCCCTCTCCGCGGAATGGGCCCAACGGGTCCACTTGGTTTAGTTATAAATAAAAGTAAAGACAAGGATAAATTGTCATCAGTTTTCTGTGTATTCTTAACTGTTCCTGTTGACTCATCTGCTGGGAGCAGTGCTGGTTGTGCAGTCTCACAGCAGCGGGAAGGAAGGACGTCCTATATCTCTCCTTCACACACTTGGGGTGAAGGAGTCTGTCACCGAAGGAGCTACTCAGTGCAGTGACAGTGTCCTGCATGGGGTGGGAGTCCATGCCCAGCAGCGATGGTAACTTTGCCATCATCCTCCTCTCTCCCACCACCTGCACTGAGTCGAGCTCTATCCAGCTTTCAAGAGAGAGCTGATCAGCCATGATCGCATTGAATGGCGGTGCTGGCTCGAAGGGCTGAATGGCCTACTCCTGCACCTATTGTCTATTGTCTATTGAGGGAGCAACCCAGGACAGAGCTGGCCTTCCTGACCAGCTTGTCGAGTCTCTTCCTTTCCGCCGCTGAGATGCTGCTGCTCCAGCAGACCACTCCAGAGAAAAGGGCTGATGCAACCACCGTGTTGTAGAAGGTCCTTAGGAGTGGCCCCAGTACTCCAAAGGACCTGAGTCTCCTTAGCAGATAAAGTCTGCTCTGGCCCTTTCTGTATAGCGCATCGATGTTTTCGGTCCAGTCCAATTTGTTATTGTGGTAAACACCCAGGTACTTATAAGAATCCACCCTCGCAATGTCCATTCCCTGGATGTTCACCGGTGTCGGGGGGACAGGGCTGCGTCTGCGGAAATCTACCACCATCTGCCTGGTTTTCCCCGCGTTGACCCGGAGGCAGTTCCGCTGGCACCTGTGCACAAACTCCTTTATCAGTTCTCTGTACGCCCTGTCCTCGTCGCCCATGATGAGGCCGACGATGGCAGAGTCATCAGAGAACTTCTGTAGATAGGAGTTTGCAGAGCTGTGCCTGAAGCCCACAGTGTACAGGGTGAACATGAATGGAGGTAGCATTGTTTCCTGCGGAACCCCTGTGCTGAATGGTGTCAAGTTACGAAAAGGGGACGTACAACGTGATCTGGGTGTCCTAGTGCATCAGTCACTGAAAGGAAGCATGCAGGTACAGCAGGTAGTGAAGAAAGCCAATGGAACGACTAGATTGGAGCGACTAGGCTTGTATACACTGGAATTTAGAAGGATGAGAGGGGATCTTATCGAAACGTATAAGATTATCAAGCGGTTGGACACGTTAGAGGCAGGAAACATGTTCCCAATGTTGGGGGAAGTCCAGAACCAGGGGCCACAGTTTAAGAATAAGGGGTAAGCCATTTAGAACAGAGATGAGGAAAAACTTTTTCAGTCAGAGAGTTGTGAATCTGTGGAATTCTCTGCCTCAGAGGGCAGTGGAGGCCAATTCTCTGAATACATTCGAGAGAGCTAGATAGAGCTCTTAATGATAGCGGAGTCAGGGGGTATGGGGAGGGGGCAGGAACGGGGTACCGATTGAGAATGATCAGCCATGATCACATTGAATGGCGGTGCTGGCTCGAAGGGCCGAATGGCCTACTCCTCCACCTATTATCTATTGTCTATTTTCTATTGCTACAGACCACCCTCTCTGAGACCAGGTCCTTTGTCCTCACATAATGTGTCCAAAACAAATTCCCGGTTGCGGGTGGGAACCCATCGGGATCAGGCTCTGCCTGCCTCTCTGTAGAATGCGGGTAACATGTCTTGTTTCAGTCGTGGCCACACCCCCCACCCCCCCTCGCCTCTTTCTCAGGTACATTGGGGCGGGTATTTGAAGCATTTAAGAGCATTTAGTAAAACATTTGGACAGGTGCCTGGCTGTGGGATGGGCCACACGCGGCACATGGAACTAACTTAGATGGGGGCATCTTGGTCGGCATTCAACAATTGGAAACATAGAAACATCGAATATAGGTGCAGGAGTAGGCCCTTCGGCCCTTCGATCCAACACGGTCATTCAATATGATCATGGCTGATCATCTAAAATCTGTACCCTGTTCCCCATATCGGTTGATTCCTTTCGCCCGATGGAAGGCCCCGCGGCCAAGCCGCACCGGGCGATGGAAGGCCCCGCGGCCAAGCCGCACCGGGCGATGTTAAGTCCAGCGGCCGATCCGCACAAGCGATGAAAAGTCCCGCGGCCGAGCCGCACCGGGCGATGGAAGGCCCCGCGGCCAAGCCGCACCGGGCGATGTTAAGTCCAGCGGCCGATCCGCACCAGCGATGAAAAGTCCCGCTGCCGAGCCGCACCGGGCGATGAAAAGTCCCGCGGCCGAGCCGCACCGGGCACTGTTAAGTCCAGCGGCCAAGCCGCACCGGGCGATGTTAGGCCCCGCGGCCGAGCCGCACACCGCGCCGTGAGGAAGAGACCTAAAAGAGAAAGGTTTCCCCCACCACCCCCCCCCCACACATACACAACCAAACAAAAACCATCCCAACACCGACACACAACAAAAAAAAAAGGAAAAAAGACGAACAGACTGCTAGCGAGCCGCAGCCGTTAGGCGCCGCCATTTGGTCATTCAATATGATCATGGCTGATCATCCAACTCAGTATCCTGTACCTGCCTTCTCTCCATACCCTCTGATCCCTTTAGCCACAAGGGCCACATCTAACTCCCTTTTAAATACAGCCAATGAGCTGGCCTCAACTACCTTCTGTGGCAGAGAATTCCACAGATTCACCACTCTGTGTGAAAAAAAAACTTTCTCATCTCGGTCCTAAAAGACTTGCCCCTTATCCTTAAACTGTGACCCCCTTGTTCTGGACTTCCCCAACATCGGGAACAATCTTTGTGCATCTAGCCTGTCCAACCCCTTAAGAATTTTGTAAGTTTCTATAAGATCCCCCCTCAATCTTCTAAATTCCAGTGAGTACAAGCCTAGTCTATCCAGTCTTTCTTCATATGAAAGTCCTGCCATCCCAGGAATCAATCTGAGAAAGACTTGAATTTTCATATAAATCGGGCTTCTTCCTCGGCAATGGGTACATGAGTCTCTATGTGTTATGGAGTCAAAGAGTGAAACACTGTGGAAACACGCTCTTCGGCCCAACAATGTTTTAATCTGATAACTCCCACCCTCCAAAGGCGTACAGGTAACCAAATTTTCCCAATCTTAGGAAAGACATTCTTGCTACTGAGGGAGTGCAGCGTAGGTTCACCAGGTTAATTCCCGGAATGGCGGGATTGTCATATGTTGAAAGATTGGAGCGACTAGGCTTGTATACACTGGAATTTAGATGGATGAGAGGAGATCTTATTGAAACATATAAGATTATTAAGGGGTTGGACACATTAGAGGCAGGAAACATGTTCCCAATGTTGGGGGAGTCCAGAACCAGGGGCCACAGTTTAAGAATAAGGGGTAGGCCATTTATAGCAGAGATGAGGAAAAACATTTTCACTCAGACAGTTGTAAATCTGTGGAATTCTCTGCCCCAGAAGGCAGTGGAGGCCAATTTTCTGGATGCTTTCAGGAGAGAGTTAAATAGAGCTCTTAATGATAGCGGAGTCAGGGGGTATGGGGAGAGGGCAGGAACGGGGTACTGATTGTTAATGGTCAGCCATAATCACATTGAATGGCGATGCTGGCACGAAGGGCCGAATGGCCTCCTCCTGCACCTATTGTCTCTTGTATGTGGGT
The DNA here is from genome assembly GCF_053455715.1 of Rhinoraja longicauda. NCBI lineage: Eukaryota > Metazoa > Chordata > Chondrichthyes > Rajiformes > Arhynchobatidae > Rhinoraja > Rhinoraja longicauda. Next base: position 14,876,667 of record NC_135971.1, on the reverse strand, counting down.
TAATTGGCTTGGTGGAAACGTAAATTGTTCCTAGTGTGTGCAGGATAGTGTTAATGTGCGGGGATCGCTGGTCGGTGCGGACTCGGTGGGCCGAAGGGCCTGTTTCCGCACTTTATCTCCAAACTAAACTAAACAGTTTGATCGTAAAGTGCCAAATGGCAGTCTTGATTTTGTTACTACTCTGTATTTGTGTATAATTGAAATAAAGCATTTTGGATGATATATTTTTTAAACACAGGGCAAGGGTTACATGAAGAATGAAGCTCCCTCTGCACTGACCTGTCACATGCTCCCTGGTAGACACAGAGAGAAGCCCCCTCTACCCAGTCCCATCACCCCCTCAGCAAACAGCAAACAGCTTTGCAAGGCAAGGCAGCTGACCTAAGATAGACACCAAATGCTGGAGTAACTCAGCAAGACAGGCAGCATCTCTGTCTGGACAGAAGGAATGGGTGACATTTTCGGGTCGAGACCCTTCATCAGAGTCTTCTCCTTCTCTCCAGAGATGCTGCCTGGCCCGCTGAATCACTCCAGCATTTTGTGCCTATTCCCCGATTTAAATCAGCACCTGCAGTTGTTTCCTGCCCATGATGACTGACCTAGTTTGCGTCTCGGTTTCTTGTTCACTTTGGGTCTAAGGTAAACCACAATCGAGACAGGGAGGAAGATACCACAGGTTTTGCTTTTGCTGCTGAAACCGTTACATCTCAGAGCTGTGCTGAAGGTTGAGGACAATAGACAGAGGACAATAGACAATAGGTGCAGGAGTAGGCCATTCGGCTCTTCGAGCCAGCACCGCCATTCAATGTGGTCATGGCTGATCATTCTCAATCAGTACCCCGTTCCCGCCTTCTCCCCGTACCCCCTGACTCCGCTATCCTTAAGAGCTCCATCTAGCTCTCTCTTGAATGCATTCAGAGAACTGGCCTCCACTGCCTTCTGAGGGGGGTCGGGGAAGGAGGTCAATGAGAGAGGGAGTCACTGAGATGGGAGGGGGGGGGGTAGTTTCGGAAGGGGGTCTGTGAGAGGGAGAGTAGGTTTGGGGGAAGCTCGGAGAGTGGGAAAGAGGTTCACAGGGTCACAGGAAGCACGTACAAACTCCGAACAGACAGCACTGGTGGTCAGGATCGAACCCGGGTCTCTGGCGCTGTAAGGCAGCAGCTCTACCGCTACCGCTGAAGAAGTGCCCCATCCCAAATGGTCGCCTATCCATTCCCTCCACGGATGCTGCCTGGCCCGTTGAGTTACTCCAGCACTGTGTATTTTCTTCAAAGGACCTTTCTGTAAGGTGGAGTCGCTACCTCACAGCGCCAGAGATCCAGGTTCCATCCTGACTATGGGTGCTGTCTGCATGCTGTCTGTACGTTCTTGAATGTCACAAAATCTGAGGAGCTGATTGTGGACTTTAGAAGGGCCCAACATCCGAGGACGTACACGCCACTGGAGATAAATGGGATTACTGTGGATAGGGTGAGCAGCTTTAAATACCTGGGAGTCCACATCACAGAGGATCTGACATGGACAACACACATTGCCGCACTGGTAAGGCAAGGCAACGCCTTTACCACCTCAGACAGTTGAGGAGATTCAGAGTCTCTCTGAGGATCCTTCGGTGCTTCTACTCTGGGGCTGTAGAAAGCATCTTGTCCGGGAACATCACAGTCTGGTGTGGGAACAGCTCTGCCCAGGACAGGAAGGCCCTGCGGAGAGTAGTGCGTTCGGCTGAACGCACCATGGGAATTTCACTCGCCACCCCCTGCAGGACCTATACACCAGGAGGTGCAAATCCAGAGCCAGCAACATTATGGGGGACCCCTACCACCCCAGCAACGGACTGTTCCAGCTGCTACGGTCAGGCAAACGCCTCCGCTGTCACGCTGTGAACACGGAGAGGATGAGACGGAGTTTCTTCCCACAGGCCATCAGGACTGTTAACTCTCATATCACCAGGGACTAATTTAATTTACTGTATAAAAAAAATTTTGTGTTGTGTTTTGTAGTTTAGCACAATCCGCAGGCGTTGCCACTTTCATTTCACTGCACATCTTGTATATGTGTGTGACAAATAAACTTGACTTGACTCTCCGTGACCCGCGTGGGTTTTCTCCGGGTGCTCCTGTTTCCTCCCACATTCCAAAGATGACAGGTTTGCAGGTTAATTGGCCTCGGTAAAATTGTAAACTGTCCCGAGTGCGTGTGTAGGGTCGTGCTAATGTTCGGGGATCGCTGGTCGGTGCGGACTAGGTGGGCCAAAGAGCCTGCTTCCGCGCTGTATCTCGAAACTAAACTAAACCTGTTACTCCTTGACTGACTGCCCGAATTATTTCCTGGAATGGTGGGACTGTCGTCTGTTGAAAGACTGGAGCGACTGGGCTTGTGTACGCTGCAATTTAGAAGGATGAGAGGGGATCTTATTGAAACATGTAAGATTATTAAGGGACTCGACACGCTAGAGGCGGGAAACATGTTCCCAAAGTTGCGGGAGTCCCGAACCAGGGGGCACAGTTTAAGAATAAGGGGTAGGCCATTTAGAACGGAGATGAGGAAGAACCTTTTTCACTCAGTGAGTTGTAAATCTGTGGAATTCTCTGCCTCAGAAGGCAGTGGAGGCCAGTTCTCCAGTATGGGGAGAACGCAGGAACGGGGTACTGATTGAGAATGATCAGCCATGATCACATTGAATGGCGGTGCTGGCTCGAGGGGCCGAATGGCTTACCCCTGCACCTATTGTCTATTGAAATGTAAGGTCTGTTTCACCTTGCAGATGCTGCCTGACCTGCTGAGTATTTGGGGCAATTTCTGCTTTTATTCCACATTTTAAGCCATGCATGTGGTTTGGGTCGCAGGTATGGTAGCAGGTGACAAAAGTCACTTATTAAATCAGATTCCCGCTGTTTCTGCAATTGTCAAAGTTAATTCTCAAAGTTACAGCTGGTCTGTGGTCGCACCGCGTGGCGTTGCTGCCATCTAGTGGCGGGACCAAGAAATGACGCGGTTAACGCGTTGAAATGAACGGATCGACAGCTCTGATTCCACTTGCTGTTTATTTCTCTCTTCCCACATTTACATTCCCCCTGGTTTTATTTCCGCGCTCACTGGGGTTTTTTTTACGACGCAGAATTTGGGGATTAAATGGGAGCCGTTCAGCGCCGACCTGTTGTCCACCGGGTTTCTGCCCCACAGCCCCTGAGCCCCGCTCCTGACGCCGGTCCCGGGACCCGACCCTTTTACACACCCGGAGCGGAACCGGAGCAGATCCTCAGCCAGTTTCCAAGCCAAGAAGGCACGAAGAAAGGATAAAGTTTCTCCGTGAATTTATTCCCAGTGAAGGTGTGGAGATGGGACTTGGTGTCCGCGTCGTAAAATGAAACTGTCCCGGACTCGTAACTGAGATAAACTCCCACCCTCCCGGGGATGGGACGGGCGGGGAGACGGGATGGAGGGGAGGTGAATGCATCAAACCCGTCAATCCACCACCACCTGATGCTCCAGACTCCAGTCTCCGGGGTCAGTGTGACCGGTCCCTTCCTCTCCACAGACTCTGCTGCGACTCCCAGACTCCAGCCCTCACTCCCCGCCACCTCCACCTCCCAGTAATGTCTCCCCGATGTGAATCCCTCCGATCCCAGCACACACGCACTGTCTGTAAACCTCTTCCCGGTGTCAGGGAGACTCCTCCTGGTCTCGGTCCGTCTCACCCTCTTCCGATCCTCAGACACCTCGAGCCGCGGACCCGCTGTTTCCACATCCAGGGTGACGGAGACTGGGGGGAGAAGCAGAGAATCAGAGAGTCCCCGGGGGTCGGGGGGAGACTCGGGCAGCGCGGCCCCGGGACCGGGGGAGAGGCCGCTCGGCCTCAGGCACAGGCGGGCGGACAACTGAAACCCTGCCCGGGGTTTCACCCCGACCACAGCGGGTGGACAACAGACATCTCTCCCGGAGTTTCTATCCGGGGATTGAGAGGGGAATTTCGTGAGGTGGGGGAGGGTGGATGGGGAGGACGAGTGCGGAGAGTGAGGAGGATTGCGAGATTGCGGTGGGGATGGGAGAATGAAGCGGGTTATTCAGATATGGAGGCAGATCGGAGCAGGAGGATATTGAGGTGAGTGGTAATTTGAGGATGTTAAAGAGGAGGCAGAGGTGTGTGGTGGGGTCGTCATCATCACAGTGAAAGGGGGCAGACACGAGGGGCCAGATGACCTGCTCCTGTGTTTTTTGAGTGGAGGGTGAGACAAAGGGAAGGGTGGGTTTGTTAGTCAATTGGAGTGGGTGCAAAAGGGTTCACAACAACTTCATCAGGTCTGAAGGGCTGGGTTATCAGGTGAAGTTGGACCGTCATCAGGTCATAATGTCATCAGTGAAAGTATTAGAATTAGGCCATTCGGCCCTTCAATTCTACTCCACCATTCAATCATGGCTGATCTACCTCTTCCTCCTAACCCCATTCTCCTGTCTTCTCCCCATAACCTCTGACATCCATACTAATCAAGAATCCAGCTATCTCTGCCTTAAAAATATCCACCGACTTGGCCTCCACAGCCTTCTGTGGCAATGAATTCCACAAATTCACCACCCTCTGATTAAAAGCATTTCCCCTCATCTCCTTCCTAACGGAACATCCTTTAATTCTGAGGCTCTGAATTCTGAGGTTCGTCCCTTCCTGGCCAAACCACCCCATCCCCGGGCACATTCCCCTGCAACTGCAGGAGATGCAACACCTGTCCCTTTACCTCCCCCCCTCAACTCCATCCAATTTATCCCAAAGAGGAGGAAAGATTCCAAGGGGAGTAAGAGACACCCGTGGCTGACAAGGGAAGTCAAGGACAGCATAAAAATAAAAGAGCAGAAGTACAACAAAGCAAAGAAGAGTGGGAAGCCAGAGGATTGGGACTCTTTTAAAGAGCAACAGAAGATGACTAAGAAGGCAATACGTGGATAAAAGATGAGGTATGAGGGTAAACTAGCTAATAATATAAAGGAGGATAGTAAAAGCTTTTTTAGGTATGTAAAGAGGAAAAAAATAGTCAAGACAAATGTGGGTCCCTTGAAGACAGAAGCGGGAGAATTTATTATGGGAAACAAGGAAATGGCAGACGAGTTGAACCGGTACTTTGGATCTGTCTTCACTAAGGAAGGTACAAGAAATCTCCCAGATGTTCTAGTGGGCAGAGATCCTAGGGTGACGGAGGAACTGAAGGAAATCCACATTAGGCAGGAAATGGTGTTGGGTAGACTGATGGGACTGAAGGCTGATAAATCCCCAGGGCCTGATGGTCTGCATCCCAGAGTACTTAAGGAGGTGGCGCTAGAAATTGTGGACGCATTGGTGATCATTTTCCAATGTTCTATAGATTCAGTATCAGTTCCTGTGGATTGGAGGGTAACTAATGTTGTCCCACTTTTTAAGAAAGGAGGGAGAGTGAAAACGGGAAATTATAGACCAGTTAGTCTGACATCAGTGGTGGGGAAGATGCTGGAGTCAATTATAAAAGACGAAATTGCAGAGCATTTGGATAGTAGTAACAGGATTGTTCCGAGTCAGCATGGATTTACGAAAGGGAAATCATGCTTGACTAATCTTCTGGAATTCTTTGAGGATGTAACCAGGAAAATTGACAGGGGAGAGCTGGTGGATGTGGTGTACCTTGACTTTCAGAAAGCCTTTGACAAGGTTCCACATAGGAGATTAGTGGGCAAAATTAGAGCACATGGTATTGGAGGTAGGGTACTGACATGGATAGAAAATTGGTTGACAGACAGAAAACAAAGAGTGGGGATAAGTGCGCCCCTTTCAGAATGGCAGGATGTAACTTATGGAGTACCGCAAGGCTCGGTGCTGGGACCGCAGCTATTTACAATATACATTAATGACTTGGATGAAGGGATTAAAAATACCATTAGCCAATTTGCAGATGATACAAAGCTGGGTGGTAGTGTGAACTGTGAGGAAGATGCTATGAGGTTGCAGGGTGACTTGGACAGGTTGTGTGAAATGGCAGATGCAGTTTAATGTGGATAAGTGTGAGGTTATCCACTTTGGTTGTAAGAATAGGAAGGCAGAGTATTATCTGAATGGTGTCAAGTTAGGAACAGGGGACGTACAACGAGATCTGGGTGTCCTAGTGCATCAGTCACTGAAAGGAAGCATGCAGGTACAGCAGGCTGTGAAGAAAGCCAATGGAATGTTGGCCTTCATAACAAGAGGAGTTGAGTATAGGAGCAAAGAGGTCCTTCTGCAGTTGTACAGGGCCCTAGTGAGACCACTCCTGGAATACTGTGTGCAGCTTTGGTCTCCAAATTTGAGGAAGGATATTCTTGCTATTGAGGGCGTGCAGCGTAGGTTTACTAGGTTAATTCCCGGAATGGCGGGACTTTCATATGTTGAAAGACTGGAGCGACTAGGATTGTATACACTGGAATTTAGAAGGATGAGAGGAGATCTTATCAAAACGTATAAGATTATTAAGGGGTTAGACACGTTAGAGGCAGGAAACATGTTCCCAATGTTGGGGGAGTCCAGAACACAGTTTAAGAATAAGCCATTTAGAACTGAGATGAGGAAAAACTTTTTCAGTCAGAGAGTTGTGAATCTGTGGAATTCTCTGCCTCAGAAGGCAGTGGAGGCCAATTCTCTGAATGCATTCAAGAGAGAGCTGGATAGAGCTGTTAAGGATAGCGGAGTCAGGGGGTATGGGGAGAAGGCAGGAACGGGGTACTGATTGAGAATGATCAGCCATGATCACATGGAATGGCGGTGCTGGCTCAAAGGGCCGAAAGGCCTCCTCCTGCACCTGTTGTCTATTGTCTTTAGATAGTTCCTCTGTCCCTCTCTTCCCCTCCCCCTTCCCAGTTCTCCCTGTCTTCCTGTCTCCACCTACATCCTTCCTTTGTCCCACCCGAAACGTCACCCTTTCCTTCTCTCCTGAGATGCTGCCTGACCTGCTGAGTTACTCCAGCATTTTTGTAAATAAATATCTAGTCCTAGACTTGCTCACTAATTGAAACATCCTCTCCACGTCCATTCTATCCAAACCTTTCACTATTCTGTATGAGATCCCCCCTCATTCCTCTAAGCAACAGCGAGTACAGGCCCAATGCCGACAAACGCTCATCATAGATTCATATACTCATGCCTGAAAGAGACTATTCAGACTGGGACATTTTTTCTTGGGGGCCTGTCAGAGTGACATTATAGATGTGTATAAGATGCACAGACAAGGTGATTAGCCGCAATACTTTACCCAAGGTCGGAGAGTCTAAACCTCGAGCGCATCAGTTTAAGGTGAGAGTGGAAACAATAAAAAGGACCTGAGGAGCAGGTTTTTCAGTCAGTGGGTAGTGTAGATGTGGAACGATCTGACAGAGGAAGTGGTCGAGGCAGGTACAATTACAACAGTTCACAGAGAATTGGGTAGATACGTGGCTAAGAAAGACTTGGAAGGATATGAGCCAGACTCAGGCAAGTGGGGCTAGCTTGGTTGGGCAACGTGGTTGGCATGGTCGAGTCGAGTCAAAGGGCCTGTTGCTGTGCTACAAAGCTCTCTGACTCTGTGATGCTTCCCAGCAGATGAGCTTGGTGGGAGATCAAATCTTCAATTTCCCTTCAGTTCAAAATAACATTAATCTTTGCATCTTAGCATTACTTAAAGATAGACCAATCAAAGGTAGACACAAAATGCTAGAATAACTCAGCGGGACAGGGAGTGTAAGGGCTCACATTACGAATGTAGCCATGTGGGTTTTATTGCAGGGGTGTAAAAGGGGTGTGAAAGCTCCAGCTCGATTATGTTGCCAGGACATCCTGTTGTCAGCATGGAAGCGCGGTTTATGGCTAAGTGTATCCTTTGATATGGGCAACTGGCTTTAAGGCTTTGAAGGTTAACCATCCTTAGATTGTTAAGGGGAACATTTGGCCATAAAGACTGCTCTTTGGTCCTGGGAATACCGAGGACATGTAGGTCACACAGGACACGGAGGACATGGGGGTCCTAAAGGGCACATAAAGATTTATAGGACATTGTAAAACTTGCCATATACGGTAGCAACGGAAATGTACTGGCGCATGTATTACGGGTATAAAATGTGTGTAATTGTTAGCATTCAGAGAGAGAGACTACAGTGGCTTCCTAAGCGTTTCTAAACGCTTCGGTTTCTCGACTCTCTCCCACGTGGGTGAGTAGAATAAAGAGGTTAAACGAATTCGGTTGTCTGCCTGTTTTTTCTAATAGGCCACGGACTACAACATTTGGCGTAGTCGGCAGGATCTCTTTGGCACCGAAAACCACGAACGACTAAGAGGCAGCGGTGACTGAAACACGTCCGAAGGGGACAGAGTGCACTTCTCGACCGTTGTTCGAGACCCCGAACGTTGAAGTCTTTCAGACACTGAAGTCCCTCGTTTGGGGTTGATCTCGTGTTCAACTGAGATTCACAGACGAACCGATAAGGAAAAGGACAAGGATAAAGATAAGGACAAGGATAAGGTTTCGGATTTAGAAGGTAAGGGGCGGTCACTCTTGTTGTCATTGTCTTGGTCTGGATGAAATTGATCGTTTGGTGATATTTATTGGTAGTATTCATTGGTAACATAATTTCGGATAATTGGCAATCAGACATATGGGACAGTCTTTGGATAAGAGTGATGGCCGTGCCCCGGTACAACACGCGTGTTATTTATTTATTTGCTTCGTTAATGAAAAGATTGGGAAACGTGGCCTAGCCAGTGGGAGGTAAATGGAATGTAGAGACTCTCAAAGAGGATTAAAGAATGGAGAGAGGGGGTGCAGAAGCGCCATCAGGCGTCGAGGGAGCGAAGTTGGAGGGAAAATGCAAGTAGTAGAGGGATATCAGTGTGTGATAGGTTGGGAATACCGAAAACATGCGATATTTTGCAAGCGGAATGTAAGGTGTATGATCTAAGACTTGACTGTGCTACCCGAGCTCGAGATGAATTTAAAACCGGTACCAAAGGGATATATCCCGCCAAACAACAACAAAAGTCAGAGTCCGAACCACTGGAGTCTATAGCGGCTTTATTAGGTAATCAGGTGTCCGAGGGTGACGAAGAACCCTGGATGTGTCCGATCCCCACAGCCCACAGGCAGAGCCACCGGCTGCGGTGGTGCCAGTTCCGGTTCTACCCTCCCGCCAGGATATTCGGGACTACCCCCCCAATTATGAGGCAGCATCAGGGAATATGGATAGGTCCCAGACAACCGTTGGTGAAAGGGTTAAGTTGCGCCATGAACAAGAATCCGCACAATCGGCGCTAGAGATTGAGGATACTGCCTACCCTCGCCTTTTTCAGTACACCTCATGCTGCCCAGCAGGCTGAATTATTTGCCCTCACGCGGGCCTGCCACCTTTGCGTTGACCAACGTGCTAATATTTACACCGACTCGCGATATGCTTTTGGGGTTGCACATGATTTTGGTACCCTGTGGCAGCACAGGGGCTTTTTGACTGCAGCAGGCACTCCTATTAAAAATGCCCTGTTTGTCCGAAATCTACTAGCGAGTTTAACACTCCCGAAAACCTTGGCTGTGATTAAATGAAATTCGCAAACATCTGTCAAGGATCCCATTTCTTTCGGGAATACGTTGGCTGACACATTGGCACGCACAGAGGCCCTGACCCCTACCATTTTAGTTTCTTCAGATGAACAACAACATTTTTCTGCAACTACCGCTATGCCCAGTGTTTCGGACCTCTGCCAGATTCAGGGGGACGCCCCCGAGGCTGAGAGACACCAGTGGAGCCAGGATGGGTGTTCCCCTCGCGAATCTGACTCGCTTTGGGTTACTGCCTCTGGCAAAGTTTGTGTCCCTAACGCGCTTTTACCTGTTTTGTTGCATTATGTGCATTCTCTTACCTATGCTGGTAAGAGGGGAATGTTGGATGTAATAAATGCTACATGGTATCACCCCAAAATACATTGGGGTTTACAAATTGATTTTATTGAATCAGGAAAGAGAGTTTGTAGAGTGCCTTCGAGATGGATTCTTAGAACAGCTTGTACTGGAGCCTACCAGGGAGAAGGCAATTCTGGATTTAGTGTTGTGCAATGATCCTGATCTGATAAGGGGACTAGAGGTAAAAGAGCCATTAGGAGGCAGTGATCACAACATGATAAGTTTTACTCTGCAAATGGAAAGGCAGAAGGGAAAATCGGAAGTGTCAGTATTACAGTATGGCAAAGGGGATTACAGAGGCATGAGGCAGGAGCTGGCCAAAATTGACTGGAAGGAGGCCCTAGCAGGGAAGACGGTAGAACAGCAATGGCAGGTATTCCTGGGAATAATGCAGAGGTTGCAGGATCAATTTATCCCAAAGAGGCGGAAAGACTCTAAGGGGAGTAAGAGACACCTGTGGCTGACAAGGGAAGTCAAGGACAGCATAAAAATTAAGGAAAGGAAGTATAACATAGCAAAGAAGAGTGGGAAGACAGAGGATTGGGACTCTTTTAAAGAGGAACAAAAGTTAACTAAAAAGGCAATACGGGGAGAAAAGATGAGGTACGAGGGTAAACTAGCGAATAATATAAAGGAGGATAGGAAAAGTTTTTTTAGGTACGTGAAGAGGAAAAAAATAGTCAAGGCAAATGTGGGTCCCTTGAAGACAGAAGCAGGGGAATTTATTATGGGGAACAAAGAAATGGCAGACGAGTTAAACCGTTACTTTGGATCTGTCTTCACTGAGGAAGATACACACAATCTCCCAAATGTTCTAGGGGCCGGAGAACCTAGGGTGATGGAGGAACTGAAGGAAATCCACATTAGGCAGGAAATGGTTTTGGGTAGACTGATGGGACTGAAGGCTGATAAATCCCCAGGGCCTGATGGACTGCATCCCAGGGTACTTAAGGAGGTGGCTCTAGAAATAGTGGAAGCATTGGAGATCATTTTTCAATGTTCTATAGATTCAGGATCAGTTCCTGTGGATTGGAGGATAGCAAATGTTATCCCACTTTTTAAGAAAGGAGGGAGAGAGAAAACGGGTAATTATAGACCAGTTAGTCTGACATCAGTGGTGGGGAAGACGCTGGAGTCAATTATAAAAGACGAAATTGCTGAGCATTTGGATAGCAGTAACGGGATCATTCCGAGTCAGCATGGATTTACGAAGGGGAAATCATGCTTGACAAATCTACTGGAATTTTTTGAGGATGTAACTAGGAAAATTGACAGGGGAGAGTCAGTGGATGTGGTGTACCTCGACTTTCAGAAAGCCTTCGACAAGGTCCCACATAGGAGATTAGTGGGCAAAACTAGAGCACATGGTATTGGGGGTAGGGTACTGACATGGATAGAAAATTGGTTGACAGACAGAAAGCAAAGAGTGGGGATAAATGGGGCCCTTTCGGAATGGCAGGCAGTGACCAGTGGGGTACCGCAAGGTTCGGTGCTGGGACCCCAGCTATTTACAATATACATTAATGACTTAGACGAAGGGATTAAAAGTACCATTAGCAAATTTGCAGATGATACTAAGCTGGGGGGTAGTGTGAATTGTGAGGAAGATGCAATAAGGCTACAGGGTGACTTGGACAGGTTGTGTGAGTGGGCGGATACATGGCAGATGCAGTTTAATGTAGATAAGTGTGAGGTTATTCACTTTGGAAGTAAGAATAGAAAGGCAGATTATTATCTGAATGGTGTCAAGTTAGGAGGAGGGGGAGTTCAACGAGATCTGGGTGTCCTCGTGCATCAGTCAATGAAAGGAAGTATGCAGGTACAGCAGGCAGTGAAGAAAGCCAATGGAATGTTGGCCTTCATAACAAGAGGAGTTGAGTATAGGAGCAAAGAGGTCCTTCTACAGTTGTACCGGGCCCTGGTGAGACCGCACCTGGAGTACTGTGTGCAGTTTTGGTCTCCAAATTTGAGGAAGGATATTCTTGCTACGGAAGGCGTGCAGCGTAGGTTCACTAGGTTAATTCCCGGAATGGCGGGACTGTCGTATGTTGAAAGACTGGAGCGATTGGGCTTGTATACACTGGAATTTAGAAGGATGAGGGGGGATCTTATTGAAACATATAAGATAATTAGGGGATTGGACACATTAGAGGCAGGAAACATGTTCCCAATGTTGGGGGAGTCCAGAACAAGGGGCCACAGTTTAAGAATAAGGGGTAGGCCATTTAGAACGGAGATGAGGAAGAACTTTTTCAGTCAGAGAGTGGTGAAGGTGTGGAATTCTCTGCCTCAGAAGGCAGTGGAGGCCAGTTCGTTGGATGCTTTCAAGAGAGAGCTGGATAGACTCTTAAGGATAGCGGAGTGAGGGGGTATGGGGAGAAGGCAGGAACGAGGTACTGATTGAGAGTGATCAGCCATGATCGCATTGAATGGCGGTGCTGGCTCGAAGGGCTGAATGGCCTACTCCTGCGTCTATTGTCTATTGTCAATCGGCCACTTTAAAAGACTATAGCATAATTATAGCATAATTATAGTGATTATAGCATAATCAAAGAGGGGAATGTAAGGGCTCACATTACGAATGTAGCCATGTGGGTTTTATTGCAGGGGTGTAAAAGGGGTGTGAAAGCTTCAGCTCGATTATGTTGCCAGGACATCCTGTTGTCAGCATGGAAGCGCGGTTTATGGCTAAGTGTATCCTTTGATATGGGCAACTGGCTTTAAGGCTTTGAAGGTTAACCATCCTTTGATTGTTAAGGGGAACATTTGGCCATAAAGACTGCTCTTTGGTCCTGGGAATACCGAGGACATGTAGGTCACACTGGACACGGAGGACATGGGGGTCCTAAAGGGCACATAAAGATTTATAGGACATTGTAAAACTTGCCATATAAGGTAGCAACGGAAATGTACTGGCGCATGTATTACGGGTATAAAATGTGTGTAATTGTTAGCATTCGGGGAGAGAGACTACACTGGCTTCCTAAGCATTTCTAAACGCTTCGGTTTCTAGACTCTCTCCCACCTGGGTGAGTAGAATAAAGAGGTTAAACGAATTCGGTTGTCTGCCTGTTTTTTCTAATAGGCCACGGACTACAACAGGAGCAGCTCTGGAGAGAAGGAATGGGTGACGTTTCAGGTCGAGACCCTTCTTCAGACTGAAGAAGGGTCCAGACCTGAAACATCACCCATTCCTTCTCGACTGAGATGCTGCCTGTCCCAGTGAGTCACTCCAGCATTTTGTGTCTACTTTTGATTTAAACCAGCAACTGCAGTTCTTTCGTACACATCTTACTTCAAGATGTCAGAAACAAGAACAATGGAAAAGGTATAAGCTTTACCTTGCTTGAAGTCATCAGATGTGTCTTTAAATGTTGTGTTGAATGAAACAGGGCAATGAAACTTTTCAATCGGCAAGGCCTCCTCTACCACCGACAGTGGTTTGGCTTCATCACGAACCCTGCGAATATTTAACAGCCGGTTATCAACTGAGCATTAGAAATGTTTTGAACTGTTCCACGAAAACTTACAATGTTTCCGTCAAGAGCATGTCCTACCTTCGCTTGCGACCAGCTTCCCCCTGAAAGAAATAAAACACAAATCTCAATTGACTGAGATGGACCGTCCTCATCCCGATAGCGGGAATTTCTCCACATTTCTACAACCCTCTGATAATTCCCATTTCCCAACTCTTATCTCCGCTGCCATGCAGATAGAAAGTGGACATTACCGTCGAGACGTAGAACGATGGGGAAAAGCACAAGGAATGTTCATGAGAATGATGCCATGACTGAGAGGATGGAGCTCAATGTAAAGACTGGGCAGGTCGTGGGATTTTATCTGGAGAAAATGTCAGGAATGATGAGATAGGATTTAATTTATCGGTGGATTTAAATGGGTGAGGATGAAATAATATCTCTAATCGATGGGAGAGCAAAGATCAAAGCTGAAATGTAACGTGGTCTTCAACAAATACCGAAAGGAATGCAGTCATGAGAACATGGACCTCACTTGCATTGGAGGGAATGAAGATAACAGCAGAGATACATTTAAGGGCAAGCGGGATAAACACGCGAGCGCTCCTGGAATTCGGGGTATTGTTACCGGGTGTGGTGAGTAGATGGGAGGGATGTTGAGTGGAGCAGAAATCCTGACTGGATAGGATATGGCGAATGGCCTGGTCTATTATGTAGAATGGGATGTCATTCTATGGTGAACAAAGGTGGGTAAAACAAACAGAGCAAATTCCCCCAAGGTGACCGCCCACTGCTGATGGGAACCGGATATAGATGATCAATCTGCTGTGTGCGCCACGTTCTAGATTTCAATGTTAATCCCCACAATGTGGTCATGGTTGATCTAGCCAAGGAACGAACTCCTCCGCTTTGTCCCATTCCCTTTGATTTCAGTTCCCCGAATTTTCAAAAATGTATCTTCCTCTGGTATAAATACGTCTAACAGGTTAAACCTCTCAGAGTCTGTGGGTTGGAGAGTCCCAGAGATTTACTGCCCTCTGTTCATTCGTGGCCCTTGGGATCAGATATAGGATCACCCGTCGTAGTTCTCAACTCCACAGAACACAAACACCTCTCTACATTCCGGCCAGGCAGTCCTGAGATCCCATAGATTATGCAGGAGGCCAATTAATTTGGGAACAACAGCTGGAACAGTTCTGAATTACTGGTAAATGCAGCATGTATTTCTGAAATATCCCCCTCCATTTTGTGACTGCACTTTCACTTCGCCAGACTGTGGTGTAACCCCTCACCTTCAGAAACACCACACTGTCCTTTTGATCCATCTGCTGCTGCAACTTAGAGAGATCCTCCTGAATAGATTTTAAATTCTCTTCGATCTCTCCAAGATTTTTCTTCATTCTATTCAGAATCCTCTTCTCTTCCTCCCGGATATCTGCCTGTACGCGCTGCTCTTTCTCAGTGAGAATCTGGTGCAGTTCAGCAAACTGGGATGCGATCTTGGACTGAAGGTTGTGTGACTGTTCCTGTCAAATGAAAGGTGAAGATCAATATGTGATGTCACTGATTGTGATTCCCTCAGAGGTTGACGGTGACATTTGTCCTGTGCATTTTTTACTTGCTTTGGCATTTCAATAGTTTGTCTAAATGCTTCTGAAATGTTGTGAGAGTAATCTTATAACCTTCAATCCTCTACACCTAATACAATTCCCAGCTGCCTATTCCTTTTCAGGTGCCCATTAATTCCCATTTATCCGTCTACCACCCCCTAGTGGGGTGCCGCAAGGCTCATTGCTGGAACCGCAGTTATTTACAATATATATTAACGATTTAGACGAGGGAATTAAATGTAACATCTCCAAGTTTGCGGATGCCACAAAGCTGGGCGGCAGTGTGAGCTGCGAGGAGGATGTTGTGAGGCTGCAGGGTGAGTTGGACAGGTTCGGTGAGTGGGCAGATGCATGGCAGATGCAGTAAAATGGGGGTAAATGTGACGTTATCCACTTTGGTGGCAAGAACAAGAAGGCAGATTATTATCTGAATGGTGTCGGATTAGGAAAAGTGGAGGTGCAATGAGACCTGGGTGTCCTTGTACACCAGTCAATGAAAGTATGCATGCACGTACAGCAGGCAGTGAAGAAAACTAATGGCATGTTGGCCTTCATTGTGAGAGGATTGGAGTTTAGGAGCAAGGAGGTCCTACTGCAGTTGTGCAGGGTCCTGTTGAGACCACACCTGGAAAATTGTGTGCTGTTTTGATCTCCTAATTTAAGGAAGGACATTCTTGCTATTGTGGGAGTGCAGTGTAGGTTCATCAGGTTAATTACCGGGATGGCGGGACTGACATATGATGAAAGAATGTATCACAAATGCTGGAGTAACTCAGCAGGTCAGGCAGCATCTAGGAGAGAGGGAATGGGTGACATTTTGGGTCGAGACCCTCTTCAGACTGATTCTGAATGGGTCGATTGGGCTCGTATTCACTGGAATTTAGAAAGATGAGATAGGATCTTATAGAAACATGTAAAATTCTTTAGGGATTGGAGAGGCTAGATGCAGGAAAAATGTTCCCGATGTTGGGGGAGTCCAGAACCAGGGGTTATAGTTTAAAAATAAAGGGTAGGCCATGATCATATTGAATGACGGTGCTGTCTCGAAGGGCCGAATGGCCTACTCCTGCACCTATTTTCTATGCAGCACCCGAGGTCAGGATCGAACCCGCTCACCAGAACTGGGAGAGAGCAGCACTACTTGTGTCACTGCGCTGCCCTGTTATTACACGCGTCACAGGGATCAAACCTGCACAAGATCAGGAAATCGAAACTTAACAGCCTCACCAGAACTCCAGAAATCTTCTCTTTCTGTTGCTGCTCCATTTGCTGCATCTCTGATTTATCTTTTGTGAAAGACTGGATGGAAGCTTTAACCTGACCCTGCGATTGTGTTTGAAAATCGGAGAATAAAAGTGTTAGACAATAAAAACGGAATTAAACAATGATGCGATTAAAATCGGTTTGCTTTTACCTTGTAGTTTTCAACAGCTTCTTTAACCGGCATGAAGCTGTGAGACTTGTGTTCCCGCCCAGCTGCACAAATCACACAGATCAGCTTCTTGTCAGTTTCACAAAACAGCTTCAGTTCTTCCTGATGTTCCTCGCAGTGAAGTTTACTTTCCTTCTCTGTCCGATTCAGGCTCAGTGTTCGAGCTTTCTCAGCCAGTCTCGCCAAGGCCCGACTCACCCTGAGGGTGCGGTCTGTAAACTCCTCTCTACATTCCGGGCAGGAGTTTCTCCCCTCCCTGTCCCAACTCTGTGTGATACAGGAGCGGCAGAAGTTGTGTCCACACTCCAGTGACACCGGATCGGTGAAGAAATCCAGGCAGATGGGACAAACTGCCTCCTCGGTTAAACTCTCGAACCTGTCTTTCGAAGCCATTTTTTAACTCTGCCACTTTCTGGTTCAAAACGCATGTCCACTGCGCACGCCGCCGTCTAGAGGAATGAATGTAAATCTGACGCAAATGTTCAACGTGAAGATGCAGAAACAAGGAACTGCAGATGCAGGTTTACTACAAAAAAAGTACAAAGTGCTGGAGTAAGTCAGTGGGTCAAGCAGCACATCTGGAGAACATGGACAGCTTATGTTTCGGGTCGGGACCTTTCTTCAGATTGATTGTAGGGGGTGGGAGATGGAATAACGAAGGGAGGAAGGGGGCAGGACAAAGCCTGGCTGGCAATAGGTTGACACAGCTGAGGGGGGAGAGGGAGTTGATAGTCAGACGGTTGGACAAAGGCCAGAGATGAAAAGACAGAAGGTATGTGACAAAATGATTGATGACTTGAGAATTGTGCCCTGATCTTCAAACAGTCTTCTCCTCAGACGGCCAAAGTTTGTGCAGGTGCACTGAAGGCGCTGGTGAGTTTCACCATCAATGTCTGCCTTCCTCTGGGAAGAGGAGCGCCGGCCAGAGCACCCGAGGGTCACCATCGTTACGACCCGCGGAAACTATGGAGGGTTCCCCCGCTCTCTACCACAGGGAGGGGTCAGTTACACATTAAACTGTCCTGAATATAGACGGAAGCGGAGAGTCGCGCTTGGGACAGTGTAAGGCAGGATAAAATGCTGGAAACAACTGCAGAGTGGATTCACGAAGATGGTGCCAGGATTTGAGGGTCAGAGCGAAAGGGAGAGGTTGGGCAGGGAAGGGTTTATTAATTGGAGCGCAGGAGGTTGAAGTGCATAAGATCAAGAGGTGAATAGACCGGGTGAATGCACAGTCTGTTACCCGGAGCAGTGGAATCGAGAACTAGAGGACACAGGTTTGTGGTGAGAGGTGCAAGATTTAATGGGAACCTGAGGAACATTTTCACACAGAAGGTCGTGGGTGTCTGGAACAAGCTGCCAGAGGGGGTAAGTGAGGCTGGACAACAACGTGCGGCGGGTTTAGGACCCGGGGGGACCCGGAGCTGTGGAGCCGCCGCCGCGACTGCTGCTGCTGAACCTGCGGCCAATGAAAGGGGCGGGGCACGGCTGGGGGGAGGCGGAGCTCAGCCCCGTCAATCACAGCCCTGACCACAAAGTGGATGTCATTTGCAATCAGCTGCGGGTAAATTTCATTCCCTTAAACTCAACACATCAGTGTTTCTCATCGTGAATTGTTCATTACATTAGGCTGCACAATAACATTACTTCTACAGCAAACACTGTTATTTTATTTAACAGTCTCATGTGCAAACTTGAATTCAACTCAATGATTCAATTATACTCTATTGTCACATGTTATGTGACCCCCCCCCCTCCCCCCACTCATACGCCGCTTCATCTGGGGGTCGAGGATGGACCGGGTGTGACGGGCCATAATGCACAAGTTGGCAGACAATGGGGGTAAAAGCTTGCCCAACGTCGCATTCACCCTGATGGACGCCTTCGGGTGTGGCTGCATCAGGCGGAGCGTAGAGCCAAGGCATGTGGGCACCAAGTATCACTGCCTGCTGACGTTCTACCTGTCCCCAGTGTTGCGAAGGATGGGCCTGGCGCAGATGCCACGCACTGTGACAGTCAGCTGGACCATTGCCGCAACATGTGATTCGTGGTAAGGTTCTTCCAGACCAACACGTTTGACCACAAGTCCATCTGACAGTGGCACTGCAGGGAAATGACTCCATGGATCCTGTGGCGTGGTTCCTAGAGCAGACTGCCCAGCTTGTCTGGCAAAATGTCTCATCACCAGAACTCACCAACAAGCACCAAGATCTGGCTTGGCTGGCGGTGAGGGGAGCCCTCCCACTCAGATCCTTCCTGAACCGTCAGAACCTCACTACCAGCGCACACTGCCCTCGGGACGGCTGCTACGGAGAGGAGACGGTCGCACACCTCTTCACAGAGTGTGGATTTTCCAAGAGAGTCTGGAGAGGTTTGCAGGGGTCCCTGTCACGATTTATTCCGAGCAGCTCCGTCACAGAGGACTCTGTGATCTACGGACTGTTCCCAGGGACACATTCAGAGACTGACATCGAGTGCTGTTGGAAGGTCATCAACTGGGTGAAAGACGCTCTTTGGTCTGCCCGAGCTTTGTTGACCTCCCAGCGGAGCGAGCTGTCCGTCTGGTAATGTTGCCGACTGGCCCACTGCAGACTGCAGGAGTACGTGCTGAGGGACGCATTGAAGCTTGGTGCAGCCAACACCAAGGCTCTGTGGGGGAGGGCAACAGACTAGGGTCCTTCTGCTGCTGGACACGGGGGTGGGGGAGGGGGGGCAGGGTGTGGTGGAGACGCCCCTCCAAATAAGGGAAGGGATTCCACGCCATTGAGCCACATGAGTGGCAAGGGTAGGGGGTAATTTTGTGTAAGTGGTGTATTGAATATCTGCATTGAATGTGTGTATAGCCTCTGAGAATGTCGGATGGAGTTTTGGAAGGAACATCTTTTGTATATACTTATTTCTTGAATAAAATATTTTTTGATAATAAAAAAATAAATAAAAGGGAAGGGCGATTGTTTCACTCTTTATATTTTCACAAAAGTATTTCTGTTCCGTTGACGGACGCAGTTAACTCGTTGAAATGAACGGATCGACAGCTCTGATTTCACTTGCTGTTTATTTCTCTCTTCCCACATTTACATTCCCCCTGGTTTTATTTCCGCGCTCACTGGGGTTTTTTACCACGTGGAATTTGGGGATTAAACGGGAGCCGATCAGCGCCGACCTGTTGTCCACCGGGTTTCTGCCCCACAGCCCGAGCCCCGTTCCTGACGACGGTCCCGGGACCCGACCCTTTTACACACCCGGAGCGGAACCGGAGCAGATTCTCAGCCAGTTTCCATCCCAAAAGGCTCGAAGAAAGGATAACGTTTCTCCGTGAATTTATTCCCAGTGAAGGTGTGGAGATGGGACTTGGTGTCCGCGTCGTAAAATGAAACTGTCCCGGACTCTGAATGGACAGCAAATTGGCTCCATGGAAGGAAGCTGAGGGTGATGGTGGAAGGTTGTTTCTCAGACTGGAGGCCTGTGACCAGTGGTGTGCCTCAGGGTTCAGTGCTGGGCCCATTACTGTTTGTCATCTACATCAATGATTCATATGAGAACATACAGGGCACGATTAGCTAGTTAGCTGATGATACAAAAGTGGGTGGTTTTGAGATTGTGAAGATGGTTGTGAAAGATTGCGGCAGGATCTGGATCGATTGGCCAGGTGGGCGGAGGAATGGTTGATGGTATTTAAAACAGAGAAGTGTGAGGTATTGCATTTTGGAACGTCTAACAAGGGCAGGACTTGCACACTGAATGGTAGGCTTCTGGAGAGTGTTGTAGAGCAGTGGGAACTGGGAGTGCAGGTGCATAGTTCCTTGAAGGTCAAGTCCCAGGTAGATAAGTTCAAGTAGGTTTTGGCACATTGGCCTTCATCAATCAGGGTATAGAAGTTGTGAGGTCATGTTGCAGTTGTATAAGACGTTGGTGAGACCGCATTTAGAATATTGTGTTCAGTTCTGGACACCATGTTATTGGAAATAAATTGTCAAGCTTGAAAGGATTCAGAGAAGATTTACGAGGATGTTGCCAGGACTCGAGGGTGTGAGCAAAAGGGAGAGGTTAAGTCGGCTTGGTCTCTATTGCTTGAAGCACAGGAGGAAGAGGGGTGATCTTATAGAGGTGTACAAAATCATGAGAGGAATAGATCGGGAAGATGCACAGTCTCTTGCCCAGAGTAGGAGAATCGAGGACCAGAGGGCATAGGTTCAAGTTGAAGGGGAAAAGATTTAATAGGAATCTGAGGCGTAACCTTTTCACACAAAAGGATGGCGGGTGTATGGAACAAGCTGCCAGATGTGGTAGTTGAGGCTGGGACTATCCCAATATTTAAGAAACAGTTACAGGTACATGGATAGGACAGGTTTCGAGGGATATGGACCAAGCGCAGGCAGGTGAGACTAGTGTAGCTGGGACAGGTTGGCCGGTGTGGACAAGTTGGGCCGAAGGGCCAGTTTCCACACTGTGTCACTCTATGACTCCGTGACTCGTAACTGAGACAAACTGCCACCCTCCCGGGGATGGGACAGGCGGGGAGACGGGATGGAGGGTAGGCGAGTGCATCAGACCCGTTACCCAGCCCCCGCTAGATACTCCAGACTCCAGTCTCCGGGGTTGGTGCGACCTGTCTCTTCCTCTCCACATACTCTGCGCGACTCCCAGACTCCAGCCCCGACTCCCCGCCACCTCCACCTCCCAGTAATGTCTCCCCGATGTGAATCCCTCTGATCCCAGCACACACGCACTGCCTGTAAACCTCTTCCCGGTGTCAGGGAGACTCCTCCGGGTCTCGGTCCATCTCACCCTCTTCCGATCCTGAGACACCTCGAGCCCCGGACCTGCTGTTCCCACATCCAGGGTGACGGAGACTGGGGGGAGAAGCAGAGAATCAGAGAGTCCCCGGGGGTCGGGGGGAGACTCGGGCAGCGCGGCCCCGGGACCGGGGGAGATCATGTCTCCCGGAGTCTTTATCCGGGACGGGGAGGGGAATTTCGGGAGGTTTCGGGAGGGGGGAGGGAGAGGGCGGGGAGGACGAGTGCAGAGAGTGAATCTTATAACCCATCAATCCTCTTCCCCCAATACAATTCCCTGCTCCCTTTTCCTTCTCACGTGCCCTTTAATTCCCATTCATCCGTCCACCACCCACTTTCACAGGGATAATTTACAGTCCCCGATTGACCATAGAACCAGTGTGTATTGTGGACGTGGAAGGAATCGGACGCAGTCACCGGGAGAAGGCGTGAACCACACGGGCCTACTCCTGCACCTATTTTCTATGCAGCGCCCAAGGTCAGGATGGAACCCGCTCACCAGAACTAGGAGACAGCAGCACTACTTGTGTCACTGCGCTGCCCTGTTGCTTCTGCTTTGTTGCTGCTCCATTTGCTCTGATTTTTTTTTTAGGTGAGATTTCGAAGGAAGATTTCTCCTGTTCCTGGGAACGGCAGCCAGCATCATCAGAGACCCGCGCCACCCTGTGTGGGATAGTGCTAATGTACAGGTATCGCTGGTCAGCACGGACACAGTGGGCCAAAGGGCCTGTTTCCGCACTGTATCTCTTAAAGTAAACCAAAGAACGTTTTTTAGCCAAAGAACAGTGGGAATGTGTGACCCACTCCCTCAGGTTGAACAGAATAGAGTGAATATATTTTAGTTTAAAGATACAGCACGGAAACAGTCCCTTCAATCCACCGCGTCCACGCCGACTATCGATCACCCGTTCACACTAGTTCTATGGTACCTCACTTTCTCATCCGCTGGTTAGCACTCAACAAAAGCTTCTCACTGCACCACGCCTGACAACTGAACTCAATCAACTAAATTCAAAACTACCGCGCCAACCAGTGATCCCTGTTCACTAGCAATAGGCTAATCACTAGGGACAATTTACAATTTTTACCGAAGCCAATAATCCTACGAACCCACACGTCTTTGGGATATGGAAGGAAACCGGAATACCCGGAGGAAACCCACGCAGTCACAGGGAGAATGTGCAAACTCCACACGGACAGTATCCGAGGTCAGGATGGAAACCCTGGTATCTGGCGCCGTGGGGCAGCGGCTCTACCATCTAGGCCACTGTGCCACCCGAGGGAAAAAGCAAAAAAGAGGGTTATGCCGATAGTTTTAAACTGAGGAGGAAGCTTGCCTGGAGCATGAAGACCAGAAATGCATGATTGGGCCGAATGGTCTGTTTGTGTGTAGGAAGGAACTGCAAATGGTGGTTTAAACCAAACATAGACACAAATTGCTGGAGTAACTCAGCGGGACAGGTGGCATGTCCGGATGGAAGGAATGGGTGATGTTTTGGGTCGAGACCCCTCTTTAGATGTCTGTTTTGTGTCAAGTCAAGTCAATTTTATTTGTATAGCACATTTAAAAACAACCCACGTTGACCAAAGTGCTGGACATCAATTCAGGTACTAAGAAACGAACATACAGTGGCACACAAACATAACAGCACATACATAAACAGTTCACAGCACCCCCTAAGTGGGCTTCAAACGCTGGGTAGTAGAAACAGATTTTGAGCCTGGACTTAAAGGAGTCGATGGTGGGGGCAGTTCTGATGGGGAGAGGGATGCTGTTCCACAGTCTCGGATTGTGTCCAATTGTGTCTTTGCATCCAATGAATAATTCAAACAAAATCCACAAAAATATTTAAAAGAACATTAAAATTGTCATTGAAATGGCTGCAATATTAGAAACAGAATCTGCAGTTTATATTAATAAACTAATTTCAAATATACATTCCTGCTGTAATGTAATAGTTGCATTCCTAGCAAACTTGTGTTAATAGAAAAATCACACGATTAAAAACTGGAAGGGGCGATTTGGGACCACAGTTTGGGGCTGGCACGAACAGTTACAATGCCCCTGCAGAATTTGCAGAATAAAAGTCTCGCTTTTTCGCACAGTCTTCTTTCTTGTAGAATGTTGTGTGTCATTCATGTATAAATGTCGTTAAACTGGCAAGATTTTTATTTTTATTTTCCAGTTCCATACATTCCACAATGATACACATTCTCGTTCACCCTCCATAGTTAACAAATACTGCATATCCCAAAATAAATCATACCACAGGTATTGGAAGCACTACAAGGATGGGTAATGACTTACTGGACATTTGATCATATCCAAAACTTAACTACACACAAAAACAAAAACAACTAAAACCAACATTTGGGGTATACCTCTATAATATTTCATCACTACTTCTGGAGCGGTATGAAATCAAGGAAAATGAGATAGGACACGGAAGTAGGATACAAAGATCCGCTTTAAACAATGATGGCCGTACGGGCATAATGTACAACATCCATTTTTCCCACCTTTTCAAAAATATTCCCTGTTGCAATCTTAAAGCAAAAGTTATCCTTTCCATTATAAAAAATATCATATACAATGTTAATCCAGTCATCCACATTAGGTTTTCCAGGTTTCAACCACTTCCTAGTAATAGCTTTCCTGCTGGCAGCACTTAAGATCTGGAAAAGATACTTATCTTTAATAGAAGCATTTTGTACTGGTAAAGCACCAAAATATAAAAACTCAAATTTAAATGGAATACCCATATTAAAAACTTTATGTAAAACTTTATGAATCTCCTGCCAAAATGGGATCACTGATACGCAAGACCAAAATATGTGAAAATGGTTTGCCTCAAGGCACCCACATTGTCGCCAGCATGAAGAAGAATTTGTGTAATGCCTTTTTTGAACTGGTGTAATAAAAAACCTAATAAGGGTTTTCCAGCAAAACACCCGCCAAACATTTGAACTTGAAGTTTCCCATTGTATCTCACATAAGCTCTCCCAGGTTTCTTCCTTTAGAACCAGATTACCTTCCCTTTCCCATTTCTGTTTTACATACAGTGAGTTGCCTTTTCTCTGCCGTAAACCCTTGTATAATTTTGAGATGGTTTTCTGTTTTGAGCCTCCATGGTAAGCATCAATAAATACATTTAACAAAATATTATCCCATTTTACTTCTGCACATTCCTTTTGTATTTGATCTATATAATGGCGAATTTGAAGGTATCTATAGAAATCATCATTATTCAAACCAAATTGCCTCTTCAGATTCTCAAAGCTGTTCAAAATGTGCAATATGATGTCAAACCTTGAGAACTCCATCTTTTAAAACTAGTGTCCTGTCTTTTTGGTACAAAATCTGGATCAAACGTGCACCATCTCAAAACCTTCACAGCACCCCTCAGATGATTTTGGGTAACGACCTTATTCCATACCTTAAGTGATAATCGAATGCATGAGTTTCCCAAATTAATTAACTTATTTGTTAACTCCTTATCTCCGATTGCAGCCTGAATCGGAAATTCCTCTGTTATAGCAATCTCAATCTCCTTCCATCTAGCACAATAGTGGGGGTTGCACCAATAAATTAATGTTCTCAGCTGAGCAGCTGCATAATAGTCTTTCAAGCACGGGAGTGCAATCCCACCTTTATTTTTGGTCAGTTGTAACCCCTGGTATCTGATTCTTGGTCTTTGTCCCTGCCAAATATACCTCGAGATTTGTTTATCCCATTCTTGAAATTGTTGGTCTGATATATCTAGTGGAAGTGATTGAAAGAGATACAACAGCCTCGGTAACATAACCATTTTGACCGATTCAATACGAGATCCAAAATTAAGATAAGGTATTAGGTCCCACCTCCTAATGTCTTCCCTGATCTTATTGTTCAATGGGAGGTAGTTAAGCAAGTGCAGTTTAGTCAGATCTATTGGAATGTTTATTCCCAGATATCTCATGGATTCAGCATCCCACCTCAAATTAAACTTTTCCCTTACTTTTACTGAAGGGCTATATTTGAAACTAAGAATTTGTGTTTTTATAACATTTAACTTATAGCCAGAGAAGGATCCATATCGTTCCAAAACATAAAATAACTGTAACAAAGACTGTTCAGGGTCTGACAAATACACTAATACGTCATCGGCAAATAAAGAAATCTTTTGTTCCCCTCCTTTCATTACTATTCCTTTGATATTATTATTCTGGATAATCCAGTGACTCAAAGGTTCGATAAAAACCGCAAATAAAAGGGGGCTGATTGGACATCCCTGTCTTGTTCCTCTTTCTAGCAAAAATGGTTTTGAAACTACTCCGTTAATTTTAATTCTTGCACTTGGGCTATCATAAAGAGCCTGTATTGTTTTAATAAAAGTATTGTGAAATCCAAATCTATCTAAAGCTCTAAGCAAAAAAGACCAATTTACACAATCAAAAGCTTTTTCAGCATCTAACCCAACTAGGACTGCTTCTAAGTTAAATTTTGTTATGTGGTCAATTATGTGCAATGTCCTTCTAATGTTGTCTTGGGTTTGTCTCCCTCGAACAAACCCTGTCTGATCCAGGCTAATAATTTGTGGTAGCAAACACTCTAATCGTTTGGCTAGTATGTGAGTAAAATTTTTGTAATCCTGGTTGAGTACGCTCACTGGTCTAAAATTACTGCGTACAGATTTATCTTTTCCCTCTTTCGGAATCAATGAGATTACTGCCTCCTTCCAGGAGGGGGGTATTACGTTCTCTTTGAGAACCCAATTGAAAGTGCGTTGTAACGTAGGGACCAATGAGTCCACCATTACCCGGTACCATTCTGAAGGGAACCCGTCTGGGCCCGGGGCCTTATTTGGTTTAAGATGTACTATAGCAGACCTAACTTCTTTCTCTGTTATTTCAGCTACAAGGGACTTACTCTGTTCACTGGTCAATTTTGGCAAATGAATCTCATTAAAGAAATCCTCCATTTTCTCCCCACTGATTTGAGGTTGTAAATATAATCTTTTGAAATATATATCAAAACAATTTTGTATTTCCTTCAATTTATAGTGTGTAAAATTAGTCACAGGGTGTTTTATTTTATGAATTGTATTCTCTGCCTGTTGTTTTTTTAGTTTATAGGCTAATAATTTACTGGCTTTTCCTCCCCCATCATAATATTTCTGTTTTACAAAAATCAACTTTTTTTCTATAACTTTTGTATAAATATCATTTATTTCATTCTTCTTCTTCACAAGTAGTTCTCGGATTTTTTGATCATTTGTATCCTTATGGTTTTGTTCCAGTTGTTTTAGCTTTCTTTATGTGAGCACTGTATCCTATTATCTTGCCCCGAAGCACCGCTTTACATGCATCCCACAGTATCAGAGGTGAAACTTCGTCATTGTCATTTAGTTCCAGATACTCTGTAATATCGTTCTTAATCTGTTCTTTCATATGAGTCAGTACATATGTATTTAATCTCCATAAAGTGTCTCTTTGATACCGATCAAGAAGTAGTTTTAAATACACAGGACTATGATCTGAAAGGTCCATGCTCCCCACCTCGCAGCTTACAACCCTATGAAGGTCTTTTCCAAAGGTAAGAAAATAATCAATCCGAGAATATGCCA
This sequence comes from Rhinoraja longicauda, assembly GCF_053455715.1. Classification (NCBI taxonomy): domain Eukaryota; kingdom Metazoa; phylum Chordata; class Chondrichthyes; order Rajiformes; family Arhynchobatidae; genus Rhinoraja; species Rhinoraja longicauda. The sequence continues at coordinate 14,849,836 of NC_135971.1, read as the reverse complement.
AATGTGGATTAGAAAAATATGTGTAGTCTCGTTTTGACAAATTTAGTTCTCTCCATACATCAATTAATCCAATATCCTTCATTGCCAAATTAATTTTTTTATTTATCAATTTCGGCTGAGCTATATGAACATTTGAAGAGTCCAGTTTAGGATTTAATCTAACATTAAGATCCCCCCCACAGATTAATACTCCCTGGGTTTCAGATATTATCAAATCAAACACTTGTTTAAAAAATTTCCAATCCGAGTTGGGAGGAGCGTAAATATTAAACAGAGTAACCAATGAGCCGCCTAAATTACCTCTCATGAAGATATATCTCCCCTCTGGATCTCTCTTTTCAAAGGTGGGATCAAAACTTATATTGCTAGAGATTAATATTGCCACCCCCCTCCTATGACCAGCACTATATGATGAGGAGTACTGATGTTTAAAGCCCAGTCGTTTTAGTTTAGCATGCTCTGTTTCAGACAGGTGTGTTTCTTGTAGAAAGGCCACCTCGACTCTATCTCTCTTTATTTTGGTTAATATCTTGCTTCTCTTAATAGGATTGATAAGGCCATTCACATTATAAGTTACTATTTTAACTGCTTGCATTTAGTGTCCAATAAGTAGAAGAAATAAAAATATATAAACCATACCAGCTCCAGTATCCATGCACGAAACAGCCCCCAAAAAACAACTACAAAACAAAAACACAATAATAACACTAAAGTAAATAAACGGACTTCCAACTGTGGGGTCCTGATTTTGACCCTATTAAAGCCCTGATGGTGAGAGGGCTTTGAGGTGTTGCCTCTCCCCCTGACAGGTGGGAGAGGGCCGTCTTCTAACGGTGGCTCTTCCGTTCCAAAGCTGTCCATCTATCCGGCTACCCGGTTAGAAGAGTCCACCCGACATATACGTAATATCCGTGTTCATAGCCTATACCATGTTCGGTAAAGGGACGAGTAAAAACAAGGCCTTAAAGTCTGTCCTCCGATGGGAGACGGGTCCTGAAACTCCCCAACATCAAAACTCGACTCACCCGCTTCCTTTGGTCACCTCTGCCATTCAAACCTTTCGGTTCAGTCATTATCCCGAGTACTGGCGTCTAAAAGCCTGTAACTTTTCCTTGAAATCCACTTTCCTGACCGTTCTCTCCCGGTTCCCCGGTCTCTCGGCACTACGCCAAGTGAGATGCTGGATCCGCTCCAAAAGGGACTCCGGGTGTTTGATGACCGACACCGGGAGTCCCCTCTTCGCCATATCCTCCGTCGCCTCCTCCGCCGATCCATATACCACTGTTCCCTCCTGGTAGAAAACTCTTAACTTGGCCGGAAATGGAGTTTGAAATCTGATTTTCTTCTCCTTCAGGATTCTTTTCGCTTCAGCGTATTCCCTCCGTTTTTTTAACACATCTGGCGCATAATCGTGATCCAGGTTAACTCTCTTCTCGAGGTATTGAAATCCTCTATTCTGCCAGGCCAGTCTAAGCAGCTCCTCTTTCATCCTGTAACTTGACAACTTGGCCACCATGGACCTCGGTCGGGCATCCCCGGGCGGCTTCGACATCAGAGCTCGGTGCGCTCTCTCTACCCGTAATTTAAAGGCGGCCGGGAGCCCCAGTCCTTCCCGCAACAAAATTTCCACAAAATCCACCATAGACGGGGAGTTCTCCTCTGCTCCCTCTTTAACTCCATGAATTCGGATATTTTCACGTCTGGAGCGGCTCTCTATATCCGTCAATTTGGCATCTAGGTATATTTGGAGTTGCAGCAGCTCCGTCACCACGTCCTCTGCCACCTGTAGCCTGTTTTCAGCCGCGTCAATCCTCTCTTCCGCCTCCCTGATTCTGGTGTTCGTCTTAGTAATTTCTTCCCGAATTCCGTTCAGCTGCTCACTATTGTCCTTTCTAAACTCTCTCAACTCTTTCAATATGAGGCTGAGGTCTGCTCTCTCTCGTTCCTTATCTGGGTGCATTTGCTTATCATCGTCCTCCCTTGCACTGCTAGCTGAGGAGGCTTGGCTAGGCCCTTCCCCCTCGCCATCGAAAAACCCCATCTGCGTCGACTTTTTACTCTTTCCTCTAGGCATAATCCTGACCCACAATAGTTACGAAACTGCAACAAAAGTTTTGGAAATATTCGAGTTGTAGTGGGTAAATATTAACTCAAAATGTCGGGAGCTCTTACCCTAATCTGCCATCTCGTGGCTCGTTCAACCGGAAGTCCGATTACAGAGAAGTTTCACAAAGATGTTGCCAGGACTTGAGGGCCTGAGCAATAGGGAGAGGTTGAACAGGCTCGGACTTTATTCCTTGGAGCGCAGGAGGATGAGGTGTCACCTTATGATGATGTATACGATCATGAGGGGAATAGCTAGGGTAGAGGCACAGAGTCCTTTACTCAGATTCGGGGAATCAAGAACCAGAGGACATAGATTTAAGGTGAGACTGGGGAAAGATTTCACAGGAACGTGAGGGGTCACTTTTTTTTATACAAAGGGTGGTAGGTACATGGAATGAGCTGTCTTCCTATTGAGGGAGTGCAGCGCATGTTCACGAGGTTAATTCCCGGGATGGCGGGACTGTCATATGATGAAAGAATGGAGCTGCAGGGCTGGTATTCACTGGGATTTAGAAGGATGAGCGGGGGTCTTCATATCATATCATATCATATATATACAGCGTGAAAACAGGCCTTTTCGGCCCACCAAGTCCACGCCGCCCAGCGATCCCCGCACATTAACACTATCCTACACACACTAGGGACAATTTTTTACATTTACCAGTCAAATTAACCTACAAACCCGCACGTCTTTGGAGTGTGGGAAGAAACCGAAGATCTCGGAGAAAACCCATGCAGGTCACGGGGAGAACGTACAAACTCCTTACAGTACAGCACCCGTAGTCAGGATCGAACCTGAGTCTCCGGAGCTGCTTTCGCTGTAAAGCAGCAACTCTACCGCTGCGCTACCGTGCCTTATAGAAACACATAAAAGGGATTGGACACGCTGGTTGCAGGAAACATGTTCCCGGTGTTGGGGCAGTCCAGAACCAGGGGTCACACACAGTTTAAGAATTAGGGGTCGGCCATTTAGAACTGAGATCAGGAAAAACCTTTTTCACCCAGAGAGTTGTGAATCTGTGGATTCACCAGATATGTTCAAGAGAGAGTTAGATAGAGCTCTAGGGGCCAGCGGAACCAAGGGATATGAGGAGAAGGCAGGAACAGGGCACTGATTGTGGATGATCAGCCATGACCACATTGAATGGCGGTCCTGGCTCGAAGGGCCGAATGGCCTCCTCCTGCAGCTATTGTCTATTTATCTAAACATAGCACAAAAAGTAAGGAAATTTGTGTTTGGTAGATTATTTCTTTGTTGTAACAATGCTTCTTGGCAATAAATCTTATCCGTTGGAAAGCCTGTTTATTTCCCTTTTAAATGGTGCCACATTTGTAAGGAACATGCATTTGTGGGATGAGCAGCAGAGCTGAGTATATGGGTTGTGCCCATGAAAAATTTGCCAAATCTTCTCTGCCAATGCCAAACAGCTTATTCTGCTGTTGCTGTTGACTCTTGTTTTGAGCTTCTGGTACCCCCAGGTGCTGACAAGAATGGGATGCCATCCCACAACAGTGTGTGACCAGGCTGGTGACCAGCATGAGGAGGAGGTGCCAGACTGTTGTGGCTGTGTATGGTTCTTCCACACGCTACTGAGGCTCCTGTTTATTAAATGAATAAATTGTTAAATTGCCAATATGTCTTGTTTCTTCAGACTTCAATCATCCAATCCACCAAACAACACCGAACAAGAGTCAATGGCAGAATAAGCTGTTTGGCATTGGCAGAGAAGATTTGGCAGATTTTTCATGGGCGCAACCCACATACTCAGCCCTGCTGCTCATCCCACAAATGCATGTTCCTTACAAATGTGGCACCATTTAAAAGGGAAATAAACAGGCTTTCCAACGGTATAAGATTTATTGCCAAGAAGCATTGTTACAACAAAGAAATAATCTACCAAACACAAATTTCCTTACTTTTTGTGCTATGTTTATGTATCCCACCTTGTCCCTCTCCCCTCAACCTCTCCTCTTCTGCCTGCCCTCCTTTCCCACCCCTCCTCCCTCCTCCCTTCCCATCCCTCACCCCCCTCCTCATTTTCCCCATCACTTCTCCTCCCCAAACATCTCCCTCCCTCCCCCCCCATAACCCGCCCTTCCCCTTTTTCCTCCCTCTTCCCTGTCCAGGTTGGGACCAGGTCGCGTCTCCATGGAGACGGGCCCCGCCGTTGCCCCCCCCCCTCTCCCCTCCTCCGGTCGCCATGGTTACTCACTCCCTCTCCCCGCTTCCTGCTGCAGCGCCGTCCCGCCCGCACGCCCAACCACACGTCACTGGCCGGCGCCGCTTTTCCGCCCCGTCGCACCCGACACGTGACACCAGACCCCCATTCCCTGCCCCCGACACGTGACACCAGACCCCCATTCCCCGCCCGACACGTGACACCAGACCCCATTCCCCGCCCCCGACATGTGACACCAGACCTAATTCACCCGCCCCGATAAGTGACACCAATCCCATTTCACCCGCCCCCGACAGGTGACACCAGATCTCCATTCAACCCGCCCCCGACACGTGACAGTTGTCTCCGTCCACACCCCCTTCCCCCCCGGCACGTGACAGGAGCAGGGAGGTTCTGCTGCAGTTGTACAGGGCCTTGGTGAGACCACACCTGGAGTATTGTGTACAGTTTTGGTCTCCTAATCTGAGGAAAGACATTCTAGCCTTAGAGGGAGTACAGAGAAGGTTCACCAGGTTGATCCCTGGGATGGCAGGACTTTCATATGAAGAAAGACTGGATAGACTGGGCTTGTACTCGCTGGAATTTAGAAGACTGAGGGGGGATCTTATAGAAACATATAAAATTCTTATGGGGTTGGAGAGGCTAGATGCGGGAAGATTGTCCCCGATGTTGGGGAAGTCCAGAACTAGGGGTCACAGCTTAAGGATAAGGGGGAAGTCTTTTAGGACCGAGATGAGAAAACATTTCTTCACACAGAGAGTGGTGAGTCTGTGGAATTCTCTGCCACAGAAGGTAGTTGAGGCCAGTTCATTGGCTATATTTAAGAGGGAGTTAGATGTGGCCCTTGTGGCTAAAGGGATCAGGGGGTATGGAGAGAAGGCAGGTACAGGCTACTGAGCTGGATGATCAGCCATGATCATATTGAATGGCGGTGCGTACAGGCTCGTAGGGCCGAATGGCCTACTCCTGCACCTATTTTCTATGTTTCTAACAGGCTCATCCGACCACCCGCCGACGGCACGTGACAGCAGAGTGACGTAACTCAGGGCGCTCCCATTGTCCCGCCCTCCGCACGTGACAAAGGCCCCCGCTCCCCCAGTCTCATCCCTGCTTCAAAGATTGGCAACTCTTTGAAGCTTTGGTCATGGGGATGAACATAAGTTGCAGAAGTGAAGTTCCAGGAAGTTATCCACAGTGCCATTCAACAAAACAGTTGTGTTTATTTTTAAATCATTCTGTTCAGTGAAAAGGGATAGACAAACAGCCGTGTTTAAACGTGTTCATTCATTAAAAATTCTCCTGGGAGCCCTTGACTTGGTCACCCAACCTACGCCTGGACTGACCGTGGGAGCTTCACATGTTTCAGTGTCCCATCTGCAAAGACCACAGCACTCACTTTGTCCAACTGATTGGTGAGGCTGCACTCGAGAATATTATGTTCAAAAGGACACAAAGTGCTGGAGTAACTCAGCGGGTCACAAGTGATTGGAGCAGAATTGGGACATTTAGATTTAGAGATACAGCGCAGAAACAGGCCCTTCGGATCACCGGCTCCACGCAGCACATTAACATTATTCTTCCACCCACTAGGAACAATTTTTACATTGGCCCAGCCAATTAACCTACAAACCCGTACGTCTTCGGAGTGTGGGAGGAAACCGAAGATCTCGGAGAAAACCCACGCAGGTCACTGGGAGAATGTACAAACTCCGTACAGTACAGCACCCGTAGTCAGGATCAAACCTGAGTCTCCGGCGCTGCATTCGCTGTAAGGCAGCAACTTACCATTCGGCCTATTGTCTACACCGCCATTCAATTATGGCTGATCTATCTCTCCCTCCTAACCCCATTCTCCTGCCTTCTCCCCATAACCTCTGATACCCGAAATAATCAAGAATCTATCTATTTTTGCCGTAAAAAACATTCACTGATGGCCTCCACAGCCATCTGTGGCAAAGAATTCCACAGACTCACTACCCTCTGGCAAAATGAAAATCCTGCTCATCTCCTTCCTAAAAGAACATTCTTCAATTCTGAGGCTATGACCTCTAGACCTAGACTCTCCCACTGGTGGAAACATCATCTCCACTATATCCAAGCCTTTCATTATTTAGTATGTTTTGATGAGGTCCCCCCGCATTCTTCTGAACTCCAGCGAGCACAGGCCCAGTGCAGTCAAACGCTCATCAGGCAGCATCTCTGGAGAACATGGATAGGCGACGTTTCGGACTCAATCCGAAATGTCACCTATTGAGGTTCTCCGGTGATGCTGCCTACTCAATTATTCAAATATTCCTTACACCAAGTCAAGCCTGATGCACCAATTAGGTCATACAGTGTGGAAACGGGCCCAACTGCCCATCTCAACGAACATGCCCCATCTACACTAGTCCTACCTGCCCCACATTTGGTCCACGACCCTCTGAACCTTTCCTATCCATGTTCCTGTCCAACTGTCTTTTAAACTTTAGATATACAGCGTCAGGGTTCAATCCTGACTACGGGTGCCGTCTGCACAGAGTTTGTACGTTCTCAGTGTGACCGCATGGGTTTCCTCCAGGTGATCTGGTTTCCACCCACATTTCAAGACATGCGGATTTGTAGGTTAATTGGCTCCGTTAAGAAATTTAAAACGTCCCCATTGTGTATGATAGTGTTGATGGTAATGGTCATAGTGTTGATGGTTCGGCACGGACTAGGTGGGCTGAAGGGCCTGTTTCCGATCTGCATCTCTGAAATGAACGAAACTATACGAAACTAAGTCCATCCAATGGAGCGGATGTCACTGGAGTTTAACAATTCACCTGAACGTCAGCATCTCATTCCCCCAGCACCCCACAGGGATGGTCACCCTTGGTAAACGTAAATTTCCTGAGCAGTCTGTGACCCATAGCACTGTGGACATAGTGCTATATTTAAACCCCACAGCGCTGTGCCCATAGTATACTGCCCAAGCTGCTGAATGCGGACGTTTTCTGTTTTTTTGTTGACAGTATATGCTCAGTCTCACATTCCAATCACCCAATCAACTGGATGAAGTAAAAAAAAAACAGATCCTGAAAATCCGAATGGAAACACCATTCGTCGTCCTCGCAACATGGACCCACTACAGTTCGCATACCGTCCGAACAGGTCCACGGATGATGCGGTCTCCCAGGTTCTGCACACCGCTCTCTCTCATCTGGACAGCCAGAGAGGCTATGTGATGATGCTGTTCATTGACTTTAGTTCAGCTTTTAACACAATAGTCCCCAGCAGACTGGCTGAGAAGCTGCTGGAACTGGGGATTAGCACTCCTCTGTGTGCCTGGGTCCTGGACTTTCTCACCGCCAGGCCCCATGTGGTCAGGATGGGGGAACACACATCTAGTTCCCTCACTCTGAACATAGGATCCCCCCATGGTTGCGTCCTTAGCCCCCTTTTGTACTCCCTGTACACACATGATTGTGGGGCCAGGTTCAGCTCAAACTCCATCATCAAGTTTGCTGATGACACTGTGGTGGTGGGCCGGATCTCCGACAATGATGAGAAGGCCTACCGGGAGGAGGTGGCTGATCTGGCACTCTGGTGTCAGGACAATAGCCTCCTCTTGAATGTCACTAAAACTAAGGAGCTGATTGTGGACTTTAGAAGGGCTAAACATCGAAGGACGTACACGCCATTGGAGATAAATGGGTCTACTGTGGATAGGGTGAGCAGTTTTAAATACTTGGGAGTCCACATTACAGAGGATCTGACGTGGGCAACGCACATTGCCGCACTGGTGGGTCAGGCAAATCAACGCCTTTCCACATTAGACAGCTGAGGAAATTCAGAGTGTCTCTGGGGATCCTTCATTGCTTCTACTCTGGGGTTGTAGAGAGCATCCTGTCCGGCAACATCACAGTCTGGTTTGGGAACAGCTCTGCCCAGGACAGGATGGCCCTGCAGAGAGTAGTGCATTCGGCAGAACGCACCATGGGAACTACACTCGTCCCCCTGCAGGACCTATACATCAGGAGGTGCAGATCCAGAGCAAGCAAGATCATGAGGGACCCCTGCCACCCCAGCAATGGACTATTCCAGATGCTACGGTCAGGCAAACGCCTCCGCTGTCACGCTGTGAAAAAGGAGAGGAGACGGAGTTTCTTCCCACAGGCCATCGGGACTGTTAACTTTTATAACTCCAGGGACTAAATTTTGTCTTCTCTATATTAACTTATCAACTTTATTTATATGCTGTAACTGTAATTCTTTTTTGTGCACAATCCGCAGGCATTGCCACTTTCATTTCATTACACATCGTGTGTGTGTATGTGACAAATAAACTTAACTTGACTTGACTTGTATTAGACCTGAAATGTAAAGTCTGTTTCACCTTGCAGATGCTGCCTGACCTGCTGAGTATTTGGGGCAATTCATGCTTTTATTCCACATTTTAAGCCATGCATGTGGTTTGGGCCGCAGGTGTGGTAACAGGTGACAAAAGTCACTTATTAAATCAGATTCCCGCTGTTTCTGCAATTGTCAAAGTTAATTCTCAAAGTTACAGCTGGTCTGTGGTCGCACCGCGTGGCGTTGCTGCCATCTAGTGGCGGGACCAAGAAGTGACGCAGTTAACGCGTTGAAATGAACGGATCGACAGCTCTGATTCCACTTGCTGTTTATTTCCCTCTTCCCACATTTACATTCCCCCTGGTTTTATTTCCGCGCTCACTGGGGGTTTTACGACGTGGAATTTGGGGATTAAATGGGAGCCGTTCAGCGCCGACCTGTTGTCCACCGGGTTTCTGCCCCACAGCCCCTGAGCCCCGCTCCTGACGCCGGTCCCGGGAACCGACCCTTTTACACACCCGGAGCGGAACCGGAGCAGATCCTCAGCCAGTTTCCATCCCAATATTCCCCGAAGAAAGGATAAAGTTTCTCCGTGAATTTATTCCCAGTGAAGGTGTGGAGATGGGACTTGGTGTCCGCGTCGTAAAATGAAACTGTCCCGGACTCGTAACTGAGATAAACTCCCACCCTCCCGGGGATGGGACGGGCGGGGAGACGGGATGGAGGGGAGGTGAGTGCATCAAACCCGTCACCCCACCGCCGCCTGATGCTCCAGACTCCAGTCTCCGGGGTCAGTGTGACCGGTCCCTTCCTCTCCACAGACTCTGCGGCGACTCCCAGACTCCAGTCCCGACTCCCCGCCACCTCCACCTCCCAGTAATGTCTCCCCGATGTGAATCCCTCCGATCCCAGCACACACCCACTGCCTGTAAACCTCTTCCCGGTGTCAGGGAGACTCCTCCGGGTCCCGGTCCATCTCACCCTCTTCCGATCCTCAGACACCTCGAGCCACGGAGCCGCTGTTTCCACATCCAGGGTGACGGAGACTGGGGGGAGAAGCAGAGAATCAGAGAGTCCCCGGGGGTCGGGGGGAGACTCGGGCAGCGCGCCCCGGGACCGGGGGAGAGGCCGCTCGGCCTCAGGCACAGGCGAGCGGACAACTGAAACCTTGCCCGGGGTTTCACCCACAACCACATCGGGTGGACAACAGACATCTCTCCCGAATTTTTATCCACGGATGGAGAGGGGAATTTCGTGAGGTGGGGGAGGGTGGACGGGGAGGACGAGTGTGGAGAGTGAGGAGGATTGCGAGATTGCAGTGGGGATGGAGGAATGAAGCGGGTTATTCAGATATGGAGGCAGATCGGAGCAGGTTGATATTGAGGTGAGCGGTAATTTGAGGATGTTAAAGAGGAGGTAGAGGTGTGTGGTGGGGTCGTCATGATCACAGTGAAAGGGGGCAGACACGAGGGTCCAGATGACCTGCTCCTGTGTTTTTTGAGTGGAGGGTGAGACAAAGGGAAGGGTGGGTTTGTTAGTCAATTGGAGTGGGTGCAAAAGGGTTTACAACAACTTCATCAGGTCTGAAGGGCTGGGTTATCAGGTGAAGTTGGACCGTCATCAGGTCGTAATGTCATCAGTGAAAGTATTAGAATTTGGCCATTCAATTCTATTCCACCATTCAATCATGGCTGATCTACCTCTTCCTCCTAACCCCATTCTCCTGCCTTCTCCCCATAACCTCTGACATCTATACTAATCAAGAATCCAGCTATCTCTGCCTTAAAAATATCCACCGACTTGGCCTCCACAGCCTTCTGTGGCAATGAATTCCACAAATTCACCACCCTCTGATTAAAAGCATTTCCCCTCATCTCCTTCCTAATGGAACATCCTTTAATTCTGAGGCTCTGACCTTTCGTCCCTTCCTGCCCAAACCACCCCATCCCCGGGCACATTCCACTGCAACCGCAGGAGATGCAACACCTGTTCCTTTACCTCCCCCCTCAACTCCATCCAATTTATCCCAAAGAGGAGGAAAGATTCCAAGGGGAGTAAGAGACACCCGTGGCTGACAAGGGAAGTCAAGGACAGCATAAAAATAAAAGAGCAGAAGTACAACAAAGCAAAGAAGAGTGGGAAGCCAGAGGATTGGGACTCTTTTAAAGAGCAACAGAAGATGACTAAGAAGGCAAATCGTGGAGAAAAGATGAGGTACGAGGATAAACTAGCTAATAATATAAAGGAGGATAGTAAAAGCTTTTTTAGGTATGTAAAGAGGAAAAAAATAGTCAAGGCAAATGTGGGTCCCTTGAAGACAGAAGCGGGAGAATTTATTATGGGAAACATGGAAATGGCAGACGAGTTGAACCGGTACTTTGGATCTGTCTTCACTAAGGAAGATACAAGCAATCTCCCAGGTGATCTCGTGGGCAGAGATCCTAGGATGACGGAGAAACTGAAGGAAATCCACATTAGGCAGGAAATGGTGTTGGGTAGACTGATGGGACTAAAGGCTGATAAATCCCCAGGGCCTGATGGTCTGCATCCCAGGGTACTTAAGGAGGTGGCGCTAGAAATTGTGGACGCATTGGTGATCATTTTCCAATGTTCTATAGATTCAGTATCAGTTCCTGTGGATTGGAGGGTAACTAATGTTCTCCCACTTTTTAAGAAAGGAGGGAGAGCGAAAACGGGAAATTATAGACCAGTTAGTCTGACATCAGTGGTGGGGAAGATGCTGGAGTCAATTATAAAAGACGAAATTGCGGAGCATTTGGATAGCAGTAACAGGATCATTCTGAGCCAGCATGGATTTACGAAGGGGAAATCATGCTTGACTAATCTTCTGGAATTTTTTGAGGATGTAACTAGGAAAAGTGACAGGGGAGAGCCGGTGGATGTGGTGAACCTCGACTTTCAGAAAGCCTTCGACAAGGTCGCACATAGGAGAATAATGGGCAAAATTAGGGCACATGGTATCGGGGTAGGGTACTGACATGGATAGAAAATTGGTTGACAGACAGAAAGCAAAGAGTGGGGATAAATGGGTCCCCTTCAGAATGGCAGGCAGTAACAAGTGGAGTACCGCAAGGCTCAGTGCTGGGACCGCAGCTATTTACAATATACATTAATGACTTGGATGGAGGGATTAAAAGTACCATTAGCAAATTTGCAGATGATACAAAGCTGGGTGGTAGTGTGAACTGTGAGGAAGATGCTATGAGGTTGCAGGGTGACTTGGACAGGTTGTGTGAGTGGGCGGATGCATGGCAGATGCAGTTTAATGTGGATAAGTGTGAGGTTACCCACTTTGGTCGTAAGAATAGGAAGGCAGAGTATTATCTGAATGGTGTCAAGTTAGGAACAGGGGACGTACAACGAGATCTGGGTGTCCTAGTGCATCAGTCACTGAAAGGAAGCATGCAGGTACAGCAGGCAGTGAAGAAAGCCAATAGAATGTTGGCCTTCATAATAAGAGGAGTTGAGTATAGGAGCAAAGAGGTCCTTCTGCAGTTGTACAGGGCCCTAGTGAGACCACACCTGGAATACTGTGTGCAGCTTTGGTCTCCAAATTTGAGGAAGGATATTCTTGCTATTGAGGGCGTGCAGCATAGGTTTACTAGGTTAATTCCCGGAATGGCGGGACTTTCATATGTTGAAAGACTGGAGCGACTAGGCTTGTATTCACTGGAATTTAGAAGGATGAGAGGAGATCTTATCGAAACGTATAAGATTATTAAGGGGTTGGACACGTTAGAGGCAGGAAACATGTTCCCAATGTTGGGGGAGTCCAGAACACAGTTTAAGAATAAGCCATTTAGAACTGAGATGAGGAAAAACTTTTTCAGTCAGAGAGTTGTTAATCTGTGGAATTCTCTGCCTCAGAAGGCAGTGGAGGCCAATTCTCTGAATGCATTCAAGAGAGAGCTGGATAGAGCTCTTAAGGATAGCGGAGTCAGGGGGTATGGGGAGAAGGCAGGAACGGGGTACTGATTGAGAATGATCAGCCATGATCACATTGAATGGCGGTGCTGGCTCGAAGGGCCGAATGGCCTCCTCCTGCACCTATTGTCTATTGTCTTTAGATAGTTCCTCTGTCCCTCTCTTCCCCTCCCCTTCCCAGTTCTCCCTCTGTCTTCCTGTCTCCACCTACATCCTTCCTTTGTCCTACCCGAAACGTCACCCTTTCCATCTCTCCTGAGATGCTGCCTGACCTGCTGAGTTACTCCAGCATTTTTGTAAATAAATATCTAGTCCTAGACTCACTCACTAATAGACTCTCCACGTCCATTCTATCCAAACCTTTCACTATTCTGTATTTTTCAATGAGATCCCCCCTCATTCCTCTGAGCAAGAGCGAGTAAAGGCCCAATGCCGACATACGCTCATCATAGGTTAATCTACTCATTCCTGAAAGAGACTATTCAGACTGGGACATTTTTTCTTGGGAGCCTGCCAGGGTGACATTATAGATGTGTATAAGATGCACAGACAAGGTGATTAGCCGTAATACTTTACCCAAGGTTGGAGAGTCTAAACCTCGAGCGCATCAGTTTAAGGTGAGAGTGGAAACAATAAAAAGGACCTGAGGAGCAGGTTTTTCAGTCAGTGGGTAGTGAAGATGTGGAACGATCTGACAGAGGAAGTGGGCGAGGCCGGTACAATTACAACAGTTCACAGAGAATTGGGTAGATACGTGGATAAGAAAGACTTGGAAGGATATGAGCCAGACTCAGGCAAGTGAGGCTAGCTTGGTTGGGCAACGTGGTTGGCATCGTCGAGTCAAAGGGCCTGTTGCTCTGCTACAAAGCTCTCTGACTCTGTGATGCTTCCCAGCAGATGAGCTTGGGGGTAGATCAAATCTTCAATTTCCCTTCAGTTCAAAATAACATTAATCTTTGCAACTTTGTATAACTTAAAGATAGACCAATCAAAGGTAGACACAAAATGCTGGAGTCACTCAGCGGGACAGGGAGCAGCTCTGGAGAGAAGGAATGGGTGACGTTTCGGGTCGAGACCCTTCTTCAGACTGAAGAAGGGTCCAGACCCGAAACATCACCCATTCTTTCTCGACTGAGATGCTGCCTGTCCCGCTGAATCACTCCAGCATTTTGTGTCTACTTTCGATTTAAACCTGCAACTGCAGTTCTTTCGTACACATCTTACTTCAAGATGTCAGAAACAAGAACAATGGAAAAGGTATAAGCTTTACCTTGCTTGAAGTCATCAGATGTTTCTTTAACTGTTGTGTTGAATGAAACACGGCAATGAAACTTGTCAATCGGCAAGGCCTCCTCTATCACCGACAGTGGTTTGGCTTCATCACGAACCCTGCGAATATTTAACAGCTGGTTATCAACTGAGCATTAGAAATGTTTTGAACTGTTCCACGAAAACTTACAATGTTTCCGTCAAGAGCATGTCCTACCTTCGCTTGCGACCAGCTTCCCCCTGAAAGAAATAAAACACAAATCTCAATTGACTGAGATGGACCGTCCTCATCCCGACAGCGGGAATTTCTCCACATTTCTACAACCCTCTGATAATTCCCATTTCCCAACTCTTATCGCCGCTGCCATGCAGATAGAAAGTGGACATTACCGTCGAGACGTAGAACGATGGGGAAAAGCACAAGGAATGTTCATGAGAATGATGCCATGACTGAGAGGATGGAGCTCAATGCAAAGACTAGGCAGGTCGTGGGATTTTATCTGAAGAATGATGAGATAGGATTTAAGTTTATCGGTGGATTTAAATGGGTGAGGATGAAATAATAGCTCTAATCGATGGGAGAGCAAAAATCAAAGCTGAAATGTAACATCGACTTCAACATGGGCGGCACGGTAGCACAGCGGTAGAGTTGCTGCTTTACAGCGAATGCAGCGCCGGAGACTCAGGTTCGATCCTGACTACGGGTGCTGTACTGTAAGGAGTTTGTACGTTCTCCCCGTGACCTGCGTGGGTTTTCTCCGAGATCTTCGGTTTCCTCCCACACTCCAAAGACGTACAGGTATGTAGGTTAATTGGCTGGGTAAATGTAAAAATTGTCCCTAGTGGGTGTAGGATAGTGTTAATGTACAGGGATCGCTGGGCGGCACGGACTTGGAGGGCCGAAAAGGCCTGTTTCCGGCTGTATATATATATGATATGATATGATAACAAATACCGAAAGGAATGCAGTCATAGAAACATAGAAACATAGAAAATAGGTGCAGGAGAAGGCCATTCGGCCCTTCGAGCTTGCACTGCCATTCAATATGATCATGGCTGATCATCCAGCTCAGTAACCTGTACCTGCCTTCTCTCCATACCCCCTGACCCCTTTAGCCACAAGGGCACATCTAACTCCCTCTTAAATATAGCCAATGAACTGGCCTCAACTACCTTCTGTGGCAGAGAATTCCACAGACTCACCACTCTCTGTGTGAAGAAATGTTTTCTCATCTCGGTCCTAAAAGACTTCCCCCTTATCCTTAAGCTGTGACCCCTGGTTCTGGACTTCCCGAACATCGGGAACAATCTTCCCGCATCTAGCCTCTCCAACATCTTAAGAATTTTATATGTTTCAATAAGATACCCTCTCAGTCTTCTAAATTCCAGCGAGTATAAGCCTAGTCTATCCCGTCTTTCTTCATATGAATGTCCTGCCATCCCAGGGATCAATCTGGTGAACCTTCTCTGTACCCCCTCTAATGCTGGAATGTCTTTCCTCAGATTATGAGACCAAAACTGTACACAATACTCCAGGTGCGGTCTCACCAAGGCCCTGTACAACTGCAGCAGAACCTCCCTGCTCCTTTATACTCAAATCCTCTTGCTATGAATGCTAACATACCATTCACTTTCTTCACTGTCTGCTGCACCTGCACGCTTGCTTTCAATGACTGGTGCACCATGACACCCAGGTCACGTTGCATCTCCCCTTTTCCTAATTGGCCACCATTCAGGTAATACTCTGCTTTCCTGTTCTTGCCGCCAAAGTGGATAACCTCACATTTATGAGAACATGGACCTCACTTGCATTGGAGGGAATGAAGACAACAGCAGAGATACATTTAAGGGCGAGCGGGATAAACACGTGAGCACTCCTGGAATTCGGGGTATTGTTACCGGGTGTGGTGAGTAGATGGGAAGGATGTTGAGTGGAGCAGAAATCATGACTGGATAGGATGGGCCGAATGGACTGGCCTATGATGTAGAATGTGATGTCATTCTATGGTGAACAAAGGTGGGTAAAACAAACAGAGCAAATTCCCCCAAGGTGACCGCCCACTGCTGATGGGAACCAGATATAGATGATCAATCTGCTGTGTGCGCCACGTTCTAGATTTCAATGTTAATCCCCACAATGTGGTCATGGCTGATCTAGCCCAGGAATGAACTCCTCCGCTTTGTCCCATTTCCTTTGATTTCAGTTCCCCGAATTTTCAAAAATGTATCTTCCTCTGGTATAAATACGTCTAACAGGTTAAACCTCTCAGAGTCTCTTGGTTGGAGAATCCCAGAGATTTACTGCCCTCTGTTCATTCGTGGTCCTTGGGATCAGATATAGGATCACCCGTCGTAATTCTCAACTCCACAGAATACAAACACCTCTCTACATTCAGGCCAGGCAGCCCTGAGATCCCATAGATTATGCAGGAGGCCAATTAGTTTGGGAACAACAGCTGGAACAGATGAAACATTTACCCAGTTCTGAATTACTGGTAAATGCAGCATGTATTTCTGAAATATCCCCCTCCATTTTGTGACTGCACTTTCACTTCGCCAGACTGTGATGTAACCCCTCACCTTCAGAAACACCACACTGTCCTTTTGATCCATCTGCTGCTGCAACTTAGAGAGTTCCTCCTGAATAGATTTTAAATTCTCTTCGATCTCTCCAAGATTTTTCTTCATTCTATTCAGAATCCTCTTCTCTTCCTCCCGGATATCTGCCTGTACGCGCTGCTCTTTCTCAGTGAGAATCTGGTGCAGTTCAGCAAACTGGGATGCGATCTTGGACTGAAGGTTGTGTGACTGTTCCTGTCAAATGAAAGGTGAAAATCAATATGTAATGTCACTGATTGTGTTTCCCTCAGAGGTTGACAGTGACATTTGTCCTGTGCATTTTTTTACTTGCTTTGGCAATTCAATAGTTTGTCTAAATGCTTCTGAAATCTCGTGAGGGTGTTCTGATAACCCATCAATCCTCTACCCCTAATGCAATTCCCAGCTGCCTATTCCTTTTCAAGTGCCCATTAATTCCCATTTATCCATCCACCACCCCCTAGTGGGGTGCCGCAAGGCTCATTGCTGGGACCGCAGTTATTTACAATATATATTAATGATTTAGACGAGGGAATTAAATGTAACATCTCCAAGTTTGCGGATGCCACAAAGCTGGGTGGCAGTGTGAGCTGCGAGGAGGATGATGTGAGGCTGCAGGGTGAGTTGGGCAGGTTGGGTGAGGGGGCAGATGCATGGCAGATGCAGTAAAATGGGAATAAATGTGACGTTCTCCACTTTAGTGGCAAGAACAAGAAGACAGATTATTATCTGAATGGTGTCAGATTAGGAAAAGGGGAGGTGCAATGATACCTGGGTGTCCTTGTACACCAGTCAATGAAAGTAAACTGCACGTACAGCAGGCAGTGAAGAAAACTAATGGCATCTTGGCCTTCATTGTGAGAGGATTGGAGTTTAGGAGCAAGGAGGTCCGACTGCAGTTGTGTAGGGTCCTGTTGAGACCACACCTGGAAAATTGTGTGCTGTTTTGATCTCCTAATTTAAGGAAAGACATTCTTGCTATTGTGGGAGTGCAGTGTAGGTTCATCAGGTTAATTGCCGGGATGGCGGGACTGACATATAATGAAAGAATGTATCACAAATGCTGGAGTAACTCAGCAGGTCAGGCAGCATCTAGGAGAGAGGAAATGGGTGACGTTTTTGGTCGAGACCCTGTTCAGACTGATTCTGAAAGGGTCGACTGGGTTCGTATTCACTGGAATTTAGAAAGATGAGATAGGATCTTATGGAAACATGTAAAATTCTTTAGGGATTGGAGAGGCTACATGCAGGAAAAATGTTCCCGATGTTGTGGGAGTCCAGAACCAGGGGTTATAGTTTAAGAATAAAGGGTAGGCCATTATCATATTGAATGACGGTGCAGGCTCGAAGGGCCGAACGGCCTACTCCTGCACCTATTTTCTATGCAGCACCCGAGGTCAGGATCGAACCCGCTCACCAGAACTAGGAGACAGCAGCACTACTTGTGTCACTGCGCTGCCCTGTTATTACACGCGTCACAGGGACCAAACGTGCACAAGATCAGGAAATCGAAACTTAAAAGCCTCACCAGAACTCCAGAAATCTTCTCTTTCTGTTGCTGCTCCATTTGCTGGATCCCTGATTTATCTTTTGTGAGAGACTGGATGGAAGCTTTAACCTGACCCTGCGATTGTTTGAAAATCGGAGAATAAAAGTGTTAGACAATAAAGACGGAATTAAACAATGATGCGATCAAAATCGGTTTGCTTTTACCTTGTAGTTTTCAACAGCTTCATCTATCAGAATGAAGCGGTGATCTCTGTGTTCCCGCCCACCTGCACAAACCACACAGATCAGCTTCTTGTCTTTTTCACAAAACAGCTTCAGTTCTTCCTGATGTTCCTCGCAGTGAAGTTTACTTTCCTTCTCTGTCCGATTCAGGCTCAGTGTTCGAGCTTTCTCAGCCAGTCTCGCCAAGGCCCGACTCACCCTGAGGGTGCGGTCTGTAAACACCTCTCTACATTCCGGGCAGGAGTTTCTCCCCTCCCTGTCCCAACTCTGTGTGATACAGGAGCGGCAGAAGTAGTGCCCACACTCCAGTGACACCGGATCGGTGAAGAAATCAAGGCAGATGGGACAAACTACCTCCTCGGACCAACTCTCGACCTGTTCTTTCGAAGCCATTTTTTAACTCTGCCATTTCCTGGTTCAAAACGCATGTCCACTGCGCACGCCGCCGTCTAGAGGAATTAATGTAAATCTGACGCAAATGTTCAACGTGAAGATGCAGAAACAAGGAACTGCAAATGCAGGTTTACAAAAAAAAAGTACAAAGTGCTGGAGTAAGTCTGTGGGTCAAGCAGCACATCTGGAGAACATGGACAGCTGATGTTTCGGGTCGGGTCCCTTCTTCAGACTCATTGTTGGGGGTGGGAGATGGAATAACGATGGGAGGAAGGGGGCAGGACAAAGCCTGGCTGGCAATAGGTTGACACAGTTGAGGGGGGAGAGGGAGTTGATAGTCAGACGGTTGGACAAAGGCCAGAGATGAAAAGACAGAAGATGTGTGACAAAATGATTGAGGACTTGCGAATTGTGTCCTGATCTTCAAACAGTCTTCTCCTCAGACGGCCAAAGGTTGTGCAGGTGCACTGAAGGCGCTGGTGAGTTTCACCATCAATGTCTGCCTTCCTCTGGGAAGAGGAGCGCCGGCCAGAGCACCCGAGGGTCACCATCGTTATGACCATTTTAAAGGAAGGAGACAAATCCACCCGCGGAAACTATGGAGGGTTCCCCCGCTCTCTACCACAGGGAGGGGTCAGTTACACATTAAACTGTCCTGAATATAGACGGAAGCGGAGAGTAGCGCTTGGGACAGTGGAAGGCGGGATAAAATGCTGGAAACAACTGCAGAGTAGATTCACGAAGATGTTCCAGGATTTGAGGGTCAGAGCGAAAGGGAGAGGTTGGGCAGGGAAGGATTTATTAATTGGAGCGCAGTAGGTTGAAGTGCATAAGACCAAGAGGTGAATAGACAGGGAGAATGCACAGTCTGTTACCCGGAGCAGTGGAATCGAAAACTAGAGGACACAGGTTTGTGGTGAGAGGTGCAAGATTTAATCAGGAACCAGAGGAACAACATTTTCACACAGAAGGTCGTGAGTGTCTGGAACAAGCTGCCAGAGGGGGTAAGTGAGGCTGGGCAACAACGTGGAGTGGAGTTGAAGCCCCGTTTCCAGAAGAAAGAGGACACCTTCGAATCACCCCCTCCTCCTCTTGCTTCTCCGCCCCGTCACCCCTTCCACAGCGGCGTAAAGGCGTGTTTGGGGGAGAGGGCAGTTGGAGATCGGAGGGCGGAATGAAATCGGAAATTCCCTGAAGTGAGAGAAGGCAAAGTGAATATTGGAAATGATAGATACAAGAAATCTGTCGATATAGCTTGAGGAAAAAAAAGTGCTGGAGGAACTCAGCGGGCCAGGCAGCATCTGTGGGGGGAAATGGACAAACCACTTTTCGTTGTCGGGACCCTTCTTTGTTCTGGAGAAGGAATTCCAAGAGCTGCAGGTTCTCTATATGAGATGGAGGTGGCGGGGAGTCTGTGGTGGAGACTGGGAGTCGCCGTAGAGTCTGTGGAGAGGAAGGGACCGGTCACACTGACCCCGGAGACTGGAGTCTGGAGCATCAGGCGGGGGGGGGGGGGGGGGGGGTGGGGCGAGGTTGATGCACTCACCTCCCCTCCATCCCGTCTCCCCGCCCGTCCCATCCCCGGGAGGGTGGGAGTTTATCTCAGTTACAAGTCCGGGACAGTTTCATTTTACGACGTGGACACCAAGTCCCATCTCCACACCTTCACTGGGAATAAATTCACGGAGAAACTTTATTATTTCTTCGGGCCTGCCTTGGATGGAAACTGGTTGAGAAACTGCTCCGGTTCCGCTCCGGGTGTGTAAAAGGGACGGGTTCCGGGATCGGCGTCAGGAACGGGGCACAGGGGATGTGGGGCAGAAACCCGGTGGACAACAGGTCGGCGCTGAACGGCTCCCGTTTAATTCCTAAAGTCGGCGTCGTAAAAACCCCAGTGAGCTCGCAAATAAAACCAAGGGGAATGTAAATGTGGGAAGAGAGAAATAAACAGCAAGTGGAATCAGAGCTGTCGATCGTTTCGTTTCAACGCGTTTCACACGACTGTGCGCCTGGTGTCACCAGGATTACAGGATGCAGTGGATGAAGTGACCGTGAACCTCTGTCTCATTTGGAAAAACGGCTGGGATCCCTGGATGGAGCTGAGCGGGAAGGTACTGTAAATGCAGTCAGTCCAGTTTAGTTTATTGTCACGTGTCCCGGGCAACAGGGAAAAGCTTTTGTTGGGTGCATCCAGTTTTCAGAAAATCAAGCCATTTCCACTGTATAGATACATGAGATGGGAAGAACGTTCAGTGCAAGGTAACGCTAGTAAAGTCCGATCTATCATAGTCCGAGGGTCACCAAATTGGTGGATTGTAATTCAGCACTGCTCTCTGTTAGGATAATTTAGTTGCCTGATAACAGATGGGAAGAAACTGTCCCTGAATTTGGAGGTGTGGATCTTACTAGTGGCTTGTACAGTTGTATCAAATCCTGTATATCATACCCTCATGGTCCCAAGCAAATGTGCCAAACGCCTTCGTCACCACCCTGCCCATCCCATTTGCAATTTTCATCGAGCTGTGCGGGGGTGAGGGAGGAGAGAGTGGGGGTGGGGGAAGTGAGGGGAAAAAGTGGGGTGGGGATGAGAGAGTGGGGGGGTGTTGGGGGAGGAGGGGTTGGGGAGGAGAGAGTGGAGGGAGGGGGAGGAGAGAGTGGAGGTGGGGGGAGAGTGGGGGTGGGGGAGGAGAGAGTGAGAGTGTTGGGGTAGGAAGTGGTGGGGAGGAGAGAGTGGGGGGAGGGGAGGGGGAGGAGAGAATGGGGTGGGGGATAGTGGGGGTGGCGAGGAGGGCAGGGTGGGGGTGGGGACAAGGGAAGAGTGGGGGTGGGGAAGAGTGGGGGTGGGGAGGAGGGAAGATTGGGGGTGGGCGGAGAGTAGGGTGCGGGCAGGGAGAGACGGGGTGGGGGGTGGGAGGTGGGGGCAAGGGGAGGGGGGGGAATAGGGGTGGGGAGGGGGAAATTGGGGTGGAGGCAGGGCTAGGGTGAATGGGGGTAGGGGAGGGGATAGTGGGGGAGGGACAAGTGGAGGTGGGGCAGGTTAGGTGCAAGTGGGGGTGGGTAGGGGGGATGGAGTAGGTCAGTGGGGAGGCGGGGGGATAAGGGGGATTGAGTGGGGAAGGAGGGTGTTGAGGGTGATACAATACAGGAGAGGCATTGGGTCCAGGGTTCACACAGTGACACCCTCTCCCCTTCCCATTCCCCCATCTACGCGGAATGGGCCCAATGGGTCCACTTGGTCTAGTTATAAATAAAAGTAAAGACAATGATAAATTGTCATCAGTTAATGTGTATTCTTAACTGTTCCTGTTGACTCGTCTGCTGGGAGCAGTGCTGGTTGTGCAGTCTCACAGCAGCGGGAAGGAAGGATGTCCTATATCTCTCCTTCACGCACTTGGGGTGAAGGAGTCTGTCACCGAAGGAGCTACTCAGTGCAGTGACAGTGTCCTGCATGGGGTGGGAGTCCTTGCCCAGCAGTGATGTTAACTTTGCTATCATCCTCCTCTCTCCCACCACCTGCACTGAGTCGAGCGGGCAACCCAGGACAGAGCTGGCCTTCCTGACCAGCTTGTCGAGTCACTTGCCTTCCGCCGCTGAGATGCTGCTGCTCCAGCAGACCACTCCATAGAAAATGGCCGATGCAACCACCGTGTTGTAGAAGGTCCTTAGGAGTGCCCCCAGTACTCCAAAGGACCTGAGTCTCCTTAGCAGATAAAGTCTGCTCTGGCCCTTTCTGTATAACGCATCGGTGTTTTCGGTCTAGTCCAATTTATTATTGAGGTAAACACTCAGGTACTTATAAGAATCCACCCTCTCAATGTCCATTCCCTGGATGTTCACCGGTGTCGGGGGGACCTGGCTGCGCCTGCGGAAATCTACCACCATCTCCCTGGTTTTCCCAGCGTTGATCCGGAGGCAGTTCTGCTGGCACCTGTGCACAAACTCCTTGATACGTTCTGTGTACGCCCTGTCCTCGTCGCCCGTGATGAGGCCTACGATGGCAGAGTCGTCAGAGAACTTCTGTAGATAGGAGTTTGCAGAGTTGTGCCTGAAGGCCGCAGTGTACAGGATTAACAAGAATGGAGGTAGCACTGTTTCCTGCGGAACTCCTGTGCTGCAGACCACCCTATCTGAGACCAGGTCCTTTGTCCTCACATAATGTGTCCAAAACAAATTCCCGGTTGCGGGTGGGAACCCGTCGGGATCAGGCTCTGCCTGCCTCTCTGTAGAATGCGGGTAACATGTCTTGTTTCAGTCGTGTCCACACCCCCCCCCCCCCCCCCCCCCCTCGCCTCTTTCTCAGGTACATTGGGGCGGGTATTTGAAGCTTTTAAGAGCATTTAATAAAACATTTGGACAGGTGCCTGGCTGTGGGATGGGCCACACGCGGCACATGGGACTAACTTAGATGGGGGCAGATGCATGGCTGTGGGATTGGCCACACGCGGCACATGGGACTAACTTACATGGGGGCAGGTGCATGGCTGTGGGATGGGCCACACGCGGCATATGGGACTAACTTAGATGGGGGCATCTTGGTCAGCATTCAACAATTGGAAACATAGAAACATCGAATATAGGTGCAGTAGTAGGCCCTTCGATCCAACACGGTCATTCAATATGATCATGGCTGATCATCTAAAATCAGTACCCTGTTCCCCATATCGGTTGATTCCTTTAGCCCGAAGTGCTATATCCAACTCTGTCTTTAAAACATCCATTGAATTGACCTCCGCTACCTTTTGTGGCAGAGAATTCCACAGATTTACAACTCTCTGGGTGAAAAATAGGCTACCTGGCGGGGAATGGTACCATCACAAAGACACACCACCTGATGCTCTTGCGGGAGGCCATTTGGCCCATCATTCCCACCCTGGAGCCAACTGCACTTTCCCAAAATCGCATTCCCCTAAACTAAACTAACAACTAAACGAAACATTCCTGTTGTGTATAGAAACATAGAAAATATGTGCAGGAGGAGGTTATTGTACGAAGTAGATGAGGAGGAATTTCTCTAGTTAGAGGATGGTGAATCTGTGGAATTCCTTGGCACAGAAGGCTGTGGAGGCCACGTCAATGGATATTTTTAAGGTAGGGATAGATAGATTGTCGATTAGTACGGGTGTCAGGGTTTATGAGGAGAATCGGGGAGAATGTGGTTTGGAGGGAGAGATCGATCAGCCATGATTGGATGGTGGAGTAGACTTGATGGGCCGAATGGCCTAATTCTTTTCCTGTCACTTATGGCCTGATGACCTTGAACCCGGTGGACAACAGGTTGGCGCTGAAGGGCTCCCATTTAATCCCCAAATTCCATGTCGTAAAACCCCAACGAGAGCGGAAATAAAAGAAGGGGGAATTTAAATGTGGGAAGAGTGAATTAAGCAGCAAGTGAGGGTATCATAAAATGTAGGGTCCGAAGAAGGGTCTCGACCCTAAACATCACCCATTCCTTCTATTCGGAGATGCTGTCTGACCCGCTGAGTTACTCCAGTATTTTGTGATACATTCGAATTGTACAAGCATCCGCAGTTATTTTCCTACAAAAACAGCAAGTGAAATCAGAGCTGTTCATTTCAACGCGTTAACTGCTTTTGTGAAATACTTTTGTGAAAATGTAAAGATGCAATACAGAACGCCACAGGAGATCCTTCTTCCCTGTGGCAATAAAACTGCACAACTCCTCCCCCTTCTGTCGCGGAGCAGCGATAGAGTTGCTGGCTGACAGCGCCGGGACCCGGGTTCGATCCCGATTGCTGTCTGTGCGGAGTTCTCCCTGTGACCACGTAAGTTTTTTTCCCAAGATCTTCGGTTCTCTCTCACACTCCAAAGACGTACAGGGTTTGTATGTTAATTGGCTTGGTAAAAGTGTGAATTGTCCCCAGTGTGTCAATGTGCGGGGATTGTTGGTCGGTGCGGACTCGGTGGGCCGAATGGCCTGTTTCCGCGATGTATCTCTAAACTAAAGTGAGACACAAAATGATGGAGTAACTCAGCGGGTCAGGCAGCATCTCTGGAGAGAAGGAATGTGTGACGTTTCGGGTCGAGATCCGCTGAGTTCCTCCAGCATTTTGCGTCTACCTTCGATTTAATCCAGCAACTGCAGTTTTTGTTCCCACTATCTCTAAACTAAACTATACTTTGATCGAAAAATGTCACAATGATCTTTTATAATTGTAATAAACAGATGGCAATGTAACCGGTAAATTGGGTTGCGAACAAATGACCGTTTGACACCTCTGTGATCCCGAACCAGTCCGGAGAAAGGTCTCGGCTGAAATGTCACCCATTCCTTCTCTCCAGAGATGCTGCCAATCCCGTTGAGTTACTCCAGCTTTTTGTCTATCCTCGGTTTCAACCAGCATCTGCATTTCCTACCTACACACCTCATCTAGAGCACTGATGCGGGAGAGAAGGAGATGGTATCCTCACAGGAGGCTGGGCTAGTGGAAGCACTGACTGGGTACCTGTTGGAGTCAGTGCGTTTGTGGTCAATGTCCAGATGTCTAAGGAAAAATGGAGCACACAATGGTCTATTGTTGACTGTGGAAATTATAATTATGGGGCACGAATAATAAAACTAGTGGGCCGCCTATGGTGGGCAGAGGGAGAAGCAGGGAGAGAGAATGAAAGGGTTACTTGAAATTAGAGAAATCAATATTAATAGCACTGGGTTGCAAGCTGCCCAAGCGAAATATCAGGTGCTGTTCCTCCAATTTGCGCGTGGCCTCACTCTGACAGTGGAGGTGGCTCTGGGCAGAAATGTCAGTTTGGGAATGGGAAGGGGGGTAAAAACATTTGACAACCGTGAGATCACGTAGGCCAAGGCGGAAGATCGGTGCTCAGCTAAACGATTGCCCAGATTGCACTTGGTCTCGCCGAGACTTAGGAGTCCAGTAGACGCAACACCTGTCTCTATACGTTCCCCCTAGACACCACTCATGGACGCCGCCAGTCCTTTCATGTGAGGCAGAGGTTCACTTGCACCTCCTCAAAACACATCTACTGTATCCGTTGTTCTCGACGTGGACTCCAAATTATCGTAAGGGTTGAACCCTGGTCACTGGCCCCATGAAGCAGCGGCTCTACTCGCTGCTCGACAGTACCTCAGAAATATTAAGCCTCCCTATCCACATACTACTTTCTGCTCGACCTGTAGAATGCTGCCAACGTTTTCTGTGTGTTTTATTTTCTTGGCAATTTATAGTCACACTCAATATTCCAATCGAACATTGAACTGGAAAAACTAAAAAAAAGCAGATGCTGAAAATCTGAAAGACATAAGATCCAACAAATACCCAGCAGATTGGTTAGCTTCTGTAGAGAGCGAAACAGAGTTAATGGCTCAGGTTGAACACCATTCATCATTAGTATTAGATCTAAAATGAAAGGTCTGTTTCACCTTGCAGATGCTGGCTGACCTGCCGAGTATTTGGGGAAATATCTGATTTTAATCCCCATTTTAAACCATGCATGTTCTTTGGGCCGCAGATGTGGTAACAGGTGACAAAAGTCACTTATTAAATCAGATTTCCGCTGTTTCTGCAATTGTCAAAATTAATTCTCAAAGTTACAGCTGGTCTGTGGTCGCACCGCGTGGCGTTGCTGCCATCTAGTGGCCGAAATAAGAAGTGACGCAGTAAACGCGTTGAAATGAACGGATCGACAGCTCTGATTTCACTTGCTGTTTATTTCTCTGTTCCCACATTTACATTCCCCCTGGTTTTATTTCAGCGCTCACTGGGGTTTTACGACCGGAATTTGAGGATTAATTGGGAGCCGTTCAGCACCGACCTGTTGTCCACCGGGTTTCTGCCCCCCGCTCCTGACGCCGGTCCTGGGACCCGACCCTTTTACACACCCGGAGCGGAACCGGAGCAGATTCTCAGCCAGTTTCCATCCCAAGTCCTGAAGAAAGGATAAAGTTTCTCCGTGAACTTATTCCCAGTGAAGGTGTGGAGATGGGACTTGGTGTCCGCGTCGTAAAATGAAACTGTCCCGGACTTGTAACTGAGATAAACTCCCACCCTCCCGGGGATGGGACGGGCGGGGAGACGGGATGGAGGGTCTGTGAGTGCATCAAACCCGTCACCCACCCGCCTGATGCTCCAGATTCCAGTTTCCGGGGTCAGTGTGACCCGTCTCTTCCTCTCCACAGACTCTGCGGAGACTCCCAGACTCCAGCCCTCACTCCCCGCCACCTCCACCTCCCAGTAATGTCTCCCCGATGTGAATCCCTCCGATCCCAGCACACACGCACTGCCTGTAAACCTCTTCCCGGTGTCAGGGAGACTCCTCCGGGTCCCGGTCAGTCTCACCCTCTTCCGATCCTCAGACACCTCGAGCTCCGGACCCGCTGTTTCCACATCCAGGGTGACGGAGACTGGGGGGAGAAGCAGAGAATCAGAGAGTCCCCGGGGGTCGGGGGGAGACTCGGGCAGCGCGGCCCCGGGACCGGGGGAGAGGCCGCTCGGCCTCAGGCACAGGCGGGCGGACAACTGAAACCTTGCCCGGGGTTTCACCCTACCACAGCGGGTGGACAACAGACATCTCTCCCGGAGTTTTTTTCCGGGGATGGAGATGGGAATTTCGTGAGGTGGGGGAGGGTGGACGGGGAGGACGAGTGTGGGGAGTGAGGAGGATTGTGAGATTGCGGTGGGGAAGGGGGGATGAAGCGGGTTATTCAGATATGGAAGCAGATCGGTGCAGGAGGATATTGAGGTGAGTGGTAATTTGAGGTTGATAAAGAGGAGGTAGAGGTGTGTGGTGGGGTCGTCATGATCACAGAGAAAGGGGGCTGACACGTGGGGCCAGATGACCTGCCCCTGTGTTTTCTGAGTGGAAGGTCAGACAAAGGGAAGAGTGGGTTTGTTAGTCAATTGGAGTGGGTGCAAAAGGGTTTACAACAACTGCAGCAGGTGTGAAGAGCTGGGTTATCAGGTGAAGTTGGACAGTCATAAGGTCATAATGTCATAAGTGAAAGTATTAGAATGAGACCATTCGGCCCATCAAATCTATCCAACATTCAATCATGGCTGATCTATCGCTCACTCCTAACCCCATTCTCCTGCCTTCTCCCCATAACCTCTGACACATGTACTAATCAAGAATCCAGCTATCTCTGCCTTAGAAATATACACCACCTTGGCCTCCACAGCCTTCTGTGGCCATGAATTCCATAAATTCACCAACCACTGATTAAAAGCATTTCCCCTCATCTCCTTCCTAACAGAACATCCTTTAATTCTGAGGCTATGACCTCTAGTCCTTGACTCTCTCACTAATGGAAACATCCTCTCCACGTGCATTCTATCCAAGCCTTTCACTATTCCGTATTTTTCAAAGAGGTCCCCCCTCAATCATCTGAACTCCAGTGAGTACAAGCCCAATGATGACAAACGCTCATCGTAGGTTAATCTACTCATTCCTGGAACAGACTATTCAGACTGCGACATGTATTCTTGGGAGACTGTCAGAGAGAATTTGTAGATGTGTATAAGATGCACAGATAAGGTGATTCGCCACAATACTTTACCCAAGGTCGAAGAGTCTAAACCTCGAGCGCATCAGTTTAAGGTGAGAGTGGAAACAATAAAAAGGACCTGAGGAGCAGGTTTTTCAGCAAGTGGGTAATGTAGATGTGGAACGATCTGACAGAGAAAGTGGGCGAGGCAGGTACAATTACAACAGTTTACAGAGAATTGGGCAGATACGTGGATAAGAAAGACTTGGAAGGATATGAGCCAGACTCAGGCAAGTGGGGCTACCTTGGTTGGGCAACTTGGTTGGCATCGTTCAGTCGAGTCAACGGGCCTGTTGCTGTGCTACAAAGCTCTCTGACTCTGTGATGCTTCCCAGCAGATGAGCAGGTGGTAGATCAAATCTTCGATTTCCCTTCACTCCAAAATAACATTCATCTTTGCAGCTTAGTATTACTGAAAAATAGACACAAAATGCTGGAGTAACTGATTGGGACAGGCAGCATCTCTGGAGAGAAGGAATGGTTGACGTTTCGGATTCAAAAGCTGGAGTAACTCAGCGGGACAGGGAGCAGATCTGGAGAGAAGGAATGGGTGACGTTTCGGGTTGAGACCCTTCTTCAGACTGAAGCAGGGCCTCAACCCTAAACGTCACCCATTCCTTCTCTACTGAGATGTTGCCTGCCCGCTGACTTACTCCAGCATTTTGTGTCTACTTTCGATTTAATCTTGCGTCTGCTGTTCCTTCTTACACATGCTACTTAAAGATGTCGGAAACAAGAACAATGGAAAAGGTATAAGCTTTACCTTGCTTGAAGTCATCAGATGTTTCTTTAAATGCCGTGTTGAATAAAACAGGGCAATGAAACTTTTCATTCGGCAAGGCCTCCTCTACCACTGACAGTGGTTTGGCTTCATCACGAACCCTGCGAAAATTTAACAACTGGTTATCAACTGAGCTTTAGAAATGTTTTGAGCTGTTCCACCAAAACTTACAATGTTTCCGTCTTACCTTCGCTTGCGACCAGCTTCCTCCTGAAAGAAATAAAACACAAATCTCAATTGACTGAGGTGTACCGTCCTCTTCCCGACAGCGGGAATTTCTCCACATTTCTACAACCCTCTGATAATTCCCATTTCCCAACTCTCATCACCGCTGCCATGCAGATAGAAAGCGGACATTACCGTCGAGACGTAGAACGATGGGGAAAAGCACAAGGAATGTTCATGAGAATGATGCCATGACTGAGAGGATGGAGCTCAATGCAAAGACTGGGCAGGTCGTGGGATTTTCTCTGGAGAAGATGTCAGGAATGATTAGATAGGATTTAAGTTTATCGGTGGATTTAAATGGGTGAGGATGAAATAATATCTCTAATCGATGGGAGAGCAAAAATCAAAGCTGAAATGTAACGTGGACTTCAACAAATACCGAAAGGAATGCAGTCATGAGAACATGGACCGCACTTGCATTGGAGGGACTGAAGCCAACAGCAGAGATACATTTACGGGCAAGCGGGATAAACACGTGAGCACTCCTGGAATTCGGGGTATTGTTACCGGGTGTGGTGAGTAGATGGGAGGGATGTTGAGTGGAGCAGAAACCATGAATGGATAGAATGGGCCGAATGGCCTGGTCTATTATGCAGAATGGGATGTCATTCTATGGTGAACAAAGGTGGGTAAAACAAAAAGAGCAAATTCCCTCAAGGTGACCGCCCACTGCTGATGGGAACCACATATAGATGATCAATCTGCTGTGTGCGCCACATTCTTGATTTCAATGTTAATCCCCACAATGTGGTCATGGCTGATCTAGCCCAGGAACGAACTCCTCCGCTTTGTCCCATTTCCTTAGATTTCAGTTCCCCGAATTTTCAAAAATGTATCTTCCTCTGGTATAAATACGTCTAACAGGTTAAACCTCCCAGAGTCTCTTGGTTGGAGAATCCCAGAGATTTACTGCCCTCTGTCCATTCGTGGCCCTTGGGATAAAATATAGGATCACCCGTCATAGTTCTCAACTCCACAGAATACAAACACCTCTCTACATTCCGGCCAGGCAGTCCTGAGATCCCATAGATTATGCGGGAGGCCAATTAGTTTGGGAACAACAGCTGGAACAGATGAAACATTTACCCAGTTCTCAATTACTGGCAAATGCAGCATGTATTTCTGAAATATCCCCCTCCATTTTGTGACTGCACTTTCACTTCGCCAGACTGTGGTGTAACCCCTCACCTTCAGAAACACCACACTGTCCTTTTGATCCATCTGCTGCTGCAACTTAGAGAGTTCCTCCTGAATAGATTTTAAATTCTCTTCGATCTCTCCAAGATTTTTCTTCATTCTATTCAGAATCCTCTTCTCTTCCTCCCAGATATCTGCCTGTACGCGCTGCTCTTTATCAGTGAGAATCTGGTGCAGTTCAGCAAACTGGGATGCGATCTTGGACTGAAGGTT
Organism: Rhinoraja longicauda; assembly: GCF_053455715.1. NCBI lineage: Eukaryota > Metazoa > Chordata > Chondrichthyes > Rajiformes > Arhynchobatidae > Rhinoraja > Rhinoraja longicauda. Next base: position 14,819,361 of record NC_135971.1, on the reverse strand, counting down.
GTGTGACTGTTCCTGTCAAATGAAAGGTGAAGATCAATATGTAATGTCATTGATTGTGTTTCCCTCAGAGGTTGACGGTGACATTTGTCCTGTGCATTTTTTTACTTGCTTTGGCAATTCATTAGTTTGTCTAAATGCTTCTGAAATGTTGTGAGGGTAATCTTATAACCTTCAATCCTCTACACCTAATACAATTCCCAGCTGCCTATTCCTTTTCAGGTGTCCATTAATTCCCATTTATCCGTCCACCACCCCCTAGTGGGGTGCCGCAAGGCTCATTGCTGGGACCGGAGTTATTTACAATATATATTAACGATTTAGACGAGGGAATTAAATGTAACATCTCCAAGTTTGCGGATGCCACAAAGCTGGGTGGCAGTGTGAGCTGCGAGGAGGATGCTGTGAGGCTGCAGGGTGAGTTGGACAGGTTGGGTGAGTGGGCAGATGCAGTAACATGTGAATAAATATGACGTTATCCACTTTGGTGGCAAGAACAAGAAGGCAGATTATTATCTGAATGGTGTCAGATTAGGAAAAGTGGAGGTGCAATGAGACATGGGTGTCCTTGTACACCAGTCAATGAAAGTAAGCATGCACGTACAGCAGGCAGTGAAGAAAACTAATGGCATGTTGGCCTTCATTGTGAGAGGATTGGAGTTTAGGAGCAAGGAGGTCCTACTGCAGTTGTGCAGGGTCCTGTTGAGGCCACACCTGGAAAATTGTGTGCTGTTTGTTCTCCTAATTTAAGGAAGGACATTCTTGCTATTGAGGGAGTACAGTGTAGGTTCATCAGGTTAATTACCGGAATGGCGGGACTGACATATGATGAAAGAATGTATCACAAAATGCTGGAGTAACTCAGCAGGTCAGGCAGCATCTAGGAGAGAGGGAATGGGTGACGTTTTGGGTCGAGACCCTTCTTCAGCCTGATTTTAAATGGGTCGACTGGGCTTGTATTCACTGGAATTTGATAGGATCTTATAGAAACATGTAAAATTCTTTAGGGATTGGAGAGGTTAGGTGCAGGGAAATTGTTCCCGATGTTGTGGGAGTCCAGAACCAGGGGTTATAGTTTAAGAATAAAAAGTAGGCCGTGATCATATTGAATGACGGTGCTGGCTCGAAGGGCCGAATGGCCTACTCCTGCACCTATTTTCTATGCAGCACCCGAGGTCAGGATCGAACCCGGTCACCAGAACTAGGAGACAGCAGCACTACTTGTCTCACTGCGCTGCCCTGTTATTACACGCGTCACAGGGATCAAACCTGCACAAGATCAGGAAATCGAAACTTAAAAGCCTCACCAGAACTCCAGAAATCTTCTCTTTCTGTTGCTGCTCCATTTGCAGGATCCCTGATTTATCTTTTGTGAGAGACTGGATGGAAGCTTTAACCTGACCCTGCGATTGTTTGAAAATCGGAGAATAAAAGTGTTAGACAATAAAGACGGAATTAAACAATGATGCGATCAAAATCGGTTTGCTTTTACCTTGTAGTTTTCAACAGCTTCATCTATCAGAATGAAGCGGTGATCTCTGTGTTCCCGCCCACCTGCACAAACCACACAGATCAGCTTCTTGTCATTTTCACAAAACAGCTTCAGTTCTTCCTGATGTTCCTCGCAGTGAAGTTTACTTTCCTTCTCTGTCCGATTCAGGCTCAGTGTTCGAGCTTTCTCAGCCAGTCTCGCCAAGGCCCGACTCACCCTGAGGGTGCGGTCTGTAAACACCTCTCTACATTCCGGGCAGGAGTTTCTCCCCTCCCTGTCCCAACTCTGTGTGATACAGGAGCGGCAGAAGTAGTGCCCACACTCCAGTGACACCGGATCGGTGAAGAAATCCAGGCAGATGGGACAAACTACCTCCTCGGACCAACTCTCGACCTGTTCTTTCGAAGCCATTTTTAAACTCTGCCATTTCCTGGTTCAAAACGCATGTCCACTGCGCACGCCGCCGTCTAGAGGAATTAATGTAAATTTGACGCAAATGTTCAACGTGAAGATGCAGAAACAAGGAACTGCAAATGCAGTTTTACCAAAAAAAAGTACAAAGTGCTGGGGTAAGTCTGTGGGTCAAGCAGCACATCTGGAGAACATGGACAGCTGATGTTTCGGGTCGGGTCCCTTCTTCAGACTCATTGTAGGGGGTGGGAGATGGAATAACGATGGGAGGAAGGGGGCAGGACAAAGCCTGGCTGGCAATAGGTTGACACAGTTGAGGGGGGAGAGGGAGTTGATAGTCAGACGGTTGGACAAAGGCCAGAGATGAAAAGACAGAAGGTGTGTGACAAAATGATTGAGGACTTGCGAATTGTGTCCTGATCTTCAAACAGTCTTCTCCTCAGACGGCCAAAGGTTGAGCAGGTGCACTGAAGGCGCTGGTGAGTTTCACCATCAATGTCTGCCTTCCTGTGGGAAGAGGAGCGCCGGCCAGAGCACCCGAGGGTCACCATCGTTACGACCATTTTAAAGGAAGGAGACAAATCCACCCGCGGAAACTATGGAGGGTTCCCCCGCTCTCTACCACAGGGAGGGGTCAGTTACACATTAAACTGTCCTGAATATAGACGGAAGCGGAGAGTAGCGCTTGGGACAGTGTAAGGCAGGATAACATGCTGGAAACAACTGCAGAGTAGATTCACGAAGATGGTTCCAGGATTTGAGGGTCAGAGCGAAAGGGAGAGGTTGGGCAGGGAAGGATTTATCAATTGGAGCGCAGTAGGTTGAAGTGCATAAGACCAAGAGGTGAATAGACAGGGTGAATGCACAGTCTGTTACCCGGAGCAGTGGAATCGAGAACTAGAGGACACAGGTTTGTGGTGAGAGGTGCAAGATTTAATCAGAAACCAGAAGAACAACATTTTCACACAGAAGGTCGTGGGTGTCTGGAACAAGCTGCCAGAGGGGGTAAGTGAGGCTGGACAACAACGTGGAGTGGAGTTGAAGCCCCGTTTCCTGAAGAAAGAGGATACCTCCGAATCACCCCTCCTCCTCTTGCTCCTCCTCCCCCTCACCCTTTCCACAGCGGCGTAAAGGCGTGTTTGGGGGGGGGAGGGGCGGCAGTTGGAGATCGGAGGGCGGAATGAAATCGGAAATTCCCTGAAGTGAGAGAAGGCAAAGTGAATATTGGAAATGATAGATACAAGAAATCTGTCGATATAGCTTGAGGAAAAAAAAGTGCTGGAGGAACTCAGCGGGCCAGGCAGAATCTGTGGGGGGAAATGGACAAACCACTTTTCGTTGTCGGGACCCTTCTTTGTTCTGGAGAAGGAATTCCAAGAGTTGCAGGTTCTCTATATGAGATGGAGGTGGCGGGGAGTCTGTGGTGGAGACTGGGAGTCGCCGTAGAGTCTGTGGAGAGGAAGGGACCGGTCACACTGACCCCGGAGACTGGAGTCTGGAGTATCAGGCGGGGGGGGGGGGGGGGGGCGAGGTTGATGCACTCACCTCCCCTCCATCCCGTCTCCCCGCCCGTCCCGTCCCCGGGAGGGTGGGAGTTTATCTCAGTTACAAGTCCGGGACAGTTTCATTTTACGACGTGGACACCAAGTCCCATCTCCACACATTCACTGGGAATAAATTCACGGAGAAACTTTATTATTTCTTCGGGGCTGCCTTGGATGGAAACTGGTTGAGAAACTGCTCCGGTTCCGCTCCGGGTGTGTAAAAGGGACGGGTTCCGGGATCGGCGTCAGGAACGGGGCACAGGGGATGTGGGGCAGAAACCCGGTGGACAACAGGTCGGCGCTGAACGGCTCCCGTTTAATTCCTAAAGTCGGCGTCGTAAAAACCCCAGTGAGCTCGCAAATAAAACCAAGGGGAATGTAAATGTGGGAAGAGAGAAATAAACAGCAAGTGGAATCAGAGCTGTCGATCGTTTCGTTTCAACGCGTTTCACACGACTGTGCGCCAGGATTACAGGATGCAGTGGATGAAGTGACCGTGAACCTCTGTCTCATTTGGAAAAACGGCTGGGATCCCTGGATGGAGCTGAGCGGGAAGGTACTGTAAATGCAGTCAGTCCAGTTTAGTTTATTGTCACGTGTCCCGGGCAACAGGGAAAAGCTTTTGTTGGGTGCATCCAGTTTTCAGAAAATCAAGCCATTTCCACTGTATAGATACATGAGATGGGAAGAACGTTCAGTGCAAGGTAACGCTAATAAAGTCCGATCTATCATAGTCCGAGGGTCACCAAATTGGTGGATTGTAATTCAGCACTGCTCTCTGTTAGGATAATTTAGTTGCCTGATAACAGATGGGAAGAAACTGTCCCTGAATTTGGAGGTGTGGATCTTACTAGTGGCTTGTACAGTTGTATCAAATCCTGTATATCATACCCTCATGGTCCCAAGCAAATGTGCCAAACGCCTTCGTCACCACCCTGCCCATCCCATTTGCAATTTTCATCGAGCTGTGCATCTACATTCCAATATCTCTCTCGTCTGCTAAAAATAACACAGGGCGTAAATTTTTAACGTGTGTAATCTGCCCTGGCCTGTCTTGGCAACTTGCATCACCTTTTTCCCAGTTAAATAAATCAGCCTTTAATCCGCCCATTGACCCAGTTCATGAATATCTTGTTCCATCCCAGAGAAATGGATTCACTCTCCAAATGTCATCAGAGAAACGTAAAAACATAGAAACACAGAAAATAGGTGTAGGACTAGGCCATTCTGCCCTTCGAGCCAGCACCGCCATTTTAATTTGATCATGGATGATCATCCAAAATCAGTACCCTGTTCCTGCTTTCTCCCCATATCCTTTGATTCCATTAACCCGAAGAGCTACATCTAAGTCTCCCTTAAATACACCCAGTGAATCGGCATCCACTGCCTTCTGCGGCAGAGAATTCTGCAGATTCTCAACTCTCCTGGTGAAAAGGTACTCCTTTATCTCAGTCCGAATTGGCCGACCCCTCATTCTTCAACTGTGACCCCTGGTTCTGGACTCTCCCAAAATCGGGAACACCTTCCTGCATTCACCAGGTCTAATCCGCTAAGAATTTTATGTTTCTACCAGAATAAGGTGTCTGTCCTTCCTCTTCTACTCTCCTACCCCCCCCCTCCTCATTGGCCGCCACTCCCGTCACTCGGGCGGGTCCTGCCCCCGGTGGCCATCTTGGGAGCGGCGAGTGGAAAAGGGATTTAAGTGTTTTTAAAAAAGTTTAATATGTTAAGAACTTTTAAAATATAACACCAATTTCAACGAAACGCGCTACTTGAAACATTATCCTGGGCATAATGTCTAACAACTCTCCTTCAAATTGAAGCTATATTTGTAAAGCTAGAGAGATTTTAAAGTTTAAACATTTCATTTCTAACCCATTTCTCGAAAGTCTTCAGCGTGTGACGTCACAATGGCACCCGTGCGCCTGTGAGAGATGAGCTCGCCCCCCCCCACCCCGGACCTTTAACTAATGCGCTCCCCCCCCCAGCAACCCCCCCCCCCCCCGCCGGTCTTCAGCGTGGGACGTCACAATGGCACCCGTGCGCATGTGAGAGATGAGCTCGCGCTCCTCGCCCCCGCCGGTCTTCAGCCTGAGACGTCACAATTGCACCCGCACGTCTACAAGAGATAAGCTCGCTCTCGCCCCCCCCCCCGGACCGATACCTAATGCGCTCCCCCACCCCCCGGACCTTAAACTAATGCGCCCCCCCCCCCGGAACTTTAGCTAATACGTCGCCCCCCCGGACCTTTAACTAATGTGCTCCGCCCCCCCCCCCCGACCTTTAACTAATGCGCTCACCGCCCTCCCCCCCGCCCGCAGTACCGCCGTCCGTCCCGGCATGCCTCGCGCTCTGACATTACTGAGATCGGGCAGCGCTGACCGCCGGGAGGCGTCGTCGCCTCTCCCGTTACGAGAAAGGTGGGCGGGGGGCACCCACCCGACTGACGGCAGTGCCGTGCTCAGTGCCTTTCTCTCCCCTTTCCGCTCCCCCCTCGCAAGGAGGGGGGGTCGAGGGGGTGGAGGCGATGGTGGGTGTAGGAGGGGAGTGGGGGTGGGGGGAGAAGGAGAGAGTGGGGGTTGGGGGGAGAGTGGAGATGGGTGGAAGGGGGTCGGGGAGTGTGGGGGAGGAAGGGTGGGGGGAAGGGGAACTGTGTGTGCGGGGCAGGGGATGGTGGGGGTCGGGGTAGGAGAGTGGGGGTGGGGGGGAGGGGGGGCAGTAAGGGGCAGGGGAGAGTGGGGGTGGGGAAGAGGGGAGAGTGGGGGGAGGAGAGAGTGGGGTGGGGGGAAGGGGGACAGTGCGGGGCAGGGGAGAGGGGGTGGAGAATATGGGGGAGGGGGTGAGGGAGGAGAGAGTGGGGGTGGGGGAAGTGAGGGGAAAAGGAGGGGTGGGGATGAGAGAGTGGGGGGTGTTGGGGAGGAGGGGTTGGGGAGGAGAGAGTGGAGGGAGGGGGAGGAGAGAGTGGAGGTGGGGGGAGAGTGGGGGTGGGGGAGGAGAGAGTGAGAGTGTTGGGGTAGGAAGGGGTGGGGAGGAGAGAGTGGGGGGAGGGGAGGGGGAGGAGAGAATGGGGTGGGGGATAGTGGGGGTGGCGAGGAGGGCAGGGTGGGGGTGGGAACAAGGGAAGAGTGGGGGTGGGGAAGAGTGGGGGTGGGGAGGAGGGAAGATTGGGGGTGGGCGGAGAGTAGGGTGCGGGCAGGGAGAGACGGGGTGGGGGGTGGGAGGTGGGGGCGAGGGGAGGGGGGAATAGGGGTGGGGAGGGGGAAATTGGGGTGGAGGCAGGGCTAGGGTGAATGGGGGTAGGGGAGGGGATAGTGGGGGAGGGACAAGTGGAGGTGGGGCAGGTTAGGTGCAAGTGGGGGTGGGTAGGGGGGATGGAGTAGGTCAGTGGGGAGGCGGGGGGATAAGGGGGATTGAGTGGGGAAGGAGGGTGTTGAGGGTGATACAATACAGGAGAGGCATTGGGTCCGGGGTTCACTCAGTGACACCCTCTCCCCTTCCCATTCCCCCATCTACGCGGAATGGGCCCAATGGGTCCACTTGGTCTAGTTATAAATAAAAGTAAAGACAATGATAAATTGTCATCAGTTTATGTGTATTCTTAACTGTTCCTGTTGACTCGTCTGCTGGGAACAGTGCTGGTTGTGCAGTCTCACAGCAGCGGGAAGGAAGGATGTCCTATATCTCTCCTTCACGCACTTGGGGTGAAGGAGTCTGTCACCGAAGGAGCTACTCAGTGCAGTGACAGTGTCCTGCATGGGGTGGGAGTCCTTGTCCAGCAGTGATGTTAACTTTGCTATCATCCTCCTCTCTCCCACCACCTGCACTGAGTCGAGGGGGCAACCCAGGACAGAGCTGGCCTTCCTGAGCAGCTTGTCGAGTCACTTGCCTTCCGCCGCTGAGATGCTGCTGCTCCAGCAGACCACTCCATAGAAAATGGCCGATGCAACCACCGTGTTGTAGAAGGTCCTTAGGAGTGCCCCCAGTACTCCAAAGGACCTGAGTCTCCTTAGCAGATAAAGTTTGCTCTGGCCCTTTCTGTATAACGCATCGGTGTTTTCGGTCTAGTCCAATTTATTATTGAGGTAAACACTCAGGTACTTATAAGAATCCACCCTCTCAATGTCCATTCCCTGGATGTTCACCGGTGTCGGGGGACCTGGCTGCGCCTGCGGAAATCTACCACCATCTCCCTGGTTTTCCCAGCGTTGATCCAGAGGCAGTTCTGCTGGCACCTGTGCACAAACTCCTTGATACGTTCTGTGTACGCCCTGTCCTCGTCGCCCGTGATGAGGCCTACGATGGCAGAGTCGTCAGAGAACTTCTGTAGATAGGAGTTTGCAGTGCTGTGCCTGAAGTCCGCAGTGTACAGGATTAACAAGAATGGAGGTAGCACTGTTTCCTGCGGAACTCCTGTGCTGCAGACCACCCTTTCTGAGACCAGGTCCTTTGTCCTCACATAATGTGTCCAAAACAAATTCCCGGTTGCGGGTGGGAACCCGTCGGGATCAGGCTCTGCCTGCCTCTCTGTAGAATGCGGGTAACATGTCTTGTTTCAGTCGTGTCCACACCCCCCCCCCTCGCCTCTTTCTCAGGTACATTGGGGCGGGTATTTGAAGCTTTTAAGAGCATTTAATAAAACATTTGGACAGGTGCATGGCTGTGGGATGGGCCACACGCGGCACATGGGACTAACTTAGATGGGGGCAGGTGCATGGCTGTGGGATTGGCCACACGCGGCACATGGGACTAACTTAGATGGGGGCAGGTGCATGGCTGTGGGATGGGCCACACGCGGCACATGGGACTAACTTAGATGGGGGCATCTTGGTCAGCATTCAACAATTGGAAACATAGAAACATCGAATATGGGTGCAGTAGTAGGCCCTTCGATCCAACACGGTCATTCAATATGATCATGGCTGATCATCTAAAATCAGTACCCTGTTCCCCATATCGGTTGATTCCTTTAGCCCGAAGTGCTATATCCAATTCTGTCTTTAAAACATCCATTGAATTGACCTCCGCTACCTTTTGTGGCAGAGAATTCCACAGATTTACAACTCTCTGGGTGAAAAAAAGGCTACCTGGCGGGGAATGGTACCATCACAAAGACACACCACCTGATGCTCTTGTGGGAGGCCATTTGGCCCATCATTTCCACCCTGGAGCCAACTGCACTCTCCCAAAATCGCATTCCGCTAAACTAAACTAACAACTAAACGAAACATTCCTGTTGTGTATAGAAACATAGAAAATATGTGCAGGAGGAGGTTATTGTACGAAGTAGATGAGGAGGAATTTCTTTAGTCAGAGGATGGTGAATCTGTGGAATTCTTTGGCACAGATAGGCTGTGGAGGCCACGTCAGTGGATATTTTCAAGGTAGGGATAGATTAGTACGGGTGTCAGGGGTTATGAGGAGAATCGGGGAGAATGGGGTTTGGAGTGAGAGGTCGATCAGCCATGATTGGATGGTGGAGTAGACTTGATGGGCCGAATGGCCTAATTCTATTCCTGTCGCTTATGGCCTGATGACCTTGAACCCGGTGGACAACAGGTCGGCGCTGAACGGCTCCCATTTAATCCCCAAATTCCGTGTCGTAAAACCCCAGTGAGCGCGCAAATAAAACCAGGGGGAATGTAAATGTGGGAAGAGTGAATTAAGCAGCAGTTGAGGTTATCATAAAATGTAGGGTCCGAAGAAGGGTCTCGACCCTAAACATCACCCATTCCTTCTCTCCAGAGATGCTGTCTGACCCGCTGAGTTACTCCAGTATTTTGTGATACCTTCGATTTGTACAAGCATCCGCAGTTATTTTCCTACAAAAACAGCAAGTGAAATCAGAGCTGTTCATTTCAACGCGTTAAGTGCGCCCGTCAACGGAACAGAAATACTTTTGTGAAACTGTAAAGATGCAGTACAGAACGCCACAGGAGATCCTCCTTCCCTGTGGCAATAAAACTGCACAACTCCTCCCCCTTCTGTCGCGGGGCAGCGATAGAGTTGCTGGCTGACAGCGCCGGGACCCGGGTTCGATCCCGACTGCTGTCTGTACGGAGTTCTCCCTGTGACCACGTAGGTTTTTTCCAAGATCTTCGGTTCTCTCTCACACTCCAAAGACGTACAGGGTTTGTATGTTAATTGGCTTGGTAGAAGTGTAAATTGTCCCCAGTGTGTCAATGTGCGGGGATTGTTGGTCGGTGCGGAATCGTTGGGCCGAAGGGCCTGTTTCCGCGATGTATCTCTAAACTAAAGTGAGACACAAAATGCTGGAGTAACTCAGCGGGTCAGGCAGCATCTCTGGAGAGAAGGAATGGGTGACGTTTCGGGTCGAGATCCGCTGAGTTCCTCCAGCATTTTGTGTCTACCTTCGATTTAATCCAGCAACTGCAGTTTGTGTTCCCACTATCTCTAAACTAAACTATACTTTGATCGAAAAATGTCACAATGATCTTTTATAATTGTAATAAACAGATGGCAATGTAACCGGTAAATTGGGTTGCGAACAAATGATCGTTTGGCACCTCTGTGATCCCGAACCAGTCCGGAGAAAGGAGAAAATGGAGCACACAATGGTCTATTGTTGACTGTGGAAATGATAATTATGGGGCACGAATAATAAAAGTAGTGGGACGCCTATGGTGGGTAGAGGGAGAAGCAGGGAGAGGGAATGAAAGGGTTACTTGAAATTAGAGAAATCAATATTAATACCGCTGGTTTGCAAGCTGCCCAAGCGAAATATCAGGTGCTGTTCCTCCAATTTGCGTGTGGCCTCACTCTGACAGTGGAGGAGGCCGAGGGCAGAAATGTCAGTATGGGAATGGGAAGGGGGGTAAAAACATTTGACAACCGTGAGATCACGTAGGCCAAGGCGGAAGATCGGTGCTCAGCGAAACGATTGCCCAGATTGCACTTGGTCTCGCCGAGAGTTTGGAGTCCAGTAGACGCAACACCTGTTCTCCCTAGACACCACTCAGGGACGCCACCAGTCCTTTCATGTGAGGCAGAGGTTCACTTGCACCTCCTCCAAACACATCTACTGTATCCGTTGTTCTCGACGTGGACTCCAAATTATCGTAAGGGTTGAACCCTGGTCTCTGGCCCCGAGGTAGCGGCTCTACTCGCTGCTCCACAGAACCTCAGAAATATTAAGCCTCCCTATCCACATACTACTTTCTGCTCGACCTGTCGAATGCTGCCAACGTTTTCTGTCCGTTTTATTTTCTTGCCAATTTATAGTCAGACTCATATTCCAATCGAACATTGAACTGGAAAAACTAAAAAAAAGCAGATGCTGAAAATCTGAAAGACATAAGATCCAACAAATACCCAGCAGATTGGTTAGCTTCTGTACAGAGCGAAACAGAGTTAATGGCTCAGGTTGAACACCATTCATCATTAGTATTAGATCTGAAATGTACGGTCTGTTTCACCTTGCAGCTGGCTAACCTACTGAGTATTTGGGGGAATTTCTACGTTTATTCCACATTTTAAGCCATGCACGTGGTTTGGGCCGCAGGTGTGGTAATAGGTGACAAAAGTCACTTCTGATTCCCGCTGTTTCTGCAATTATCAAAGTTAATTCTCAAAGTTACAGCTGGTCTGTGGTCGCACCGCGTGGCGTTGCTGCGCGTCCTGATCTTCAAACAGTCTTCTCCTCAGACGGCCAAAGGTTGTGCAGGTGCACTGAAGGCGCCGGTGAGTTTCACCATCAATGTCTGCCTTCCTCTGGGAAGAGGAGCGCCGACCAGAGCACCCGAGGGTCACCATCGTTACGACCATTTTAAAGGAAGGAGACAAATCCACCCGCGGAAACTATGGAGGGTTCCCCCGCTCTCTACCACAGGGAGGGTCAGTTACACATTAAACTGTCCTGAATAGAGACGGAAGCGGAGAGTAGCGCTTGGGACAGTGTAAAGCAGGATAAAATGCTGAAAACAACTGCAGAGTAGATTCACGAAGATGGTGCCAGGATTTGAGGGTCAGAGCGAAAGGGAGAGGGAGAGGTTGGGCAGGGAAGGATTTATTCATTGGAGCGCAGGAGGCTGAAGTGCATAAGATCAATAGGTGAATAGACAGGGTGAATGCACAGTCTGTTACCCGGAGCAGTGGAATCGAGAACTAGAGGTCACAGGTTTGTGGTGAGAGGTGCAAGATTTAATCGGAACCTGATGAACAACATTTTCACACAGAAGATTGTGTGTGTCTGGAACAAGCTGCCAGTGGGGGTAAGTGAGGTTGGACAACAACGTGGAGTGGAGATGAAGCTCCGTTTCCTGAAGAAAGAGGATACCTCCGAATCACCGCTCCTCCTCTTGCTCCTCCTCCCTCTCACCCCTCCTCTTCCTTTCCTTTACCCCACCTCCTCGCCCTCTCCCTCTCCTCCTCCCCCTCTCCTCCACTCCCTTTCACCCTCCTCACCCTCTCCCTGCACCTCCTCCTCAATCCCCCTCTTCCTCTCCTTCACCTCCCTTCCTCATCTTCTTCCACTACCTCACCTCTCCTCCTCACCCCTCCATTTCCCTCTCCTCCTCTCCCTCACCCCTCAATTTTTCTCTCCTCCTCTCCCTCACCCCTCCATTTCTCTCCCCTCCTCCACTCCGGGCCTCCATGGCCGCCTCTCTCCGCAGCCGCCGCCGCTCCTTGTGGAGCCGCTGCCGGTCGAGGTCGGGGCCGCCGCTGCAGGCCCGGCGGAGAGGGAGGGGGATGAGGGGGAGAGGGTGGAGGAGGGGGATGAGGAGCCGCGGCAACAGCGGGTCTCGGGTTGCCGCCGCCATCAGCGCCATGGGGTCTTGCTTCCATAATACCGGTTGCCATCAAAGCTGAAGTGAACAGTAATCAGTCGGTATGTGTAGGAAGGAACTGCAGATGCTGGTTTAACCCGAAGACAAATTGCTGGACTAACTCAGCGGGACAAACAGCATCTCTGGAGAGAAGGAATGGGTGACGTTTCGTGTCAAGACCCATCTTCAAACGGTCAGAATCGACCCGTGCGTTGGAAGGAACTGCAGATGCTGGTTTAAACCGAAGATTGAGTCTGAAGAAGGGTCTCGGCCCGAAACGTCACCCATTCCTTCTCTCCAGAGATGCTGCCAGTCCCGCTGAGTTACTCCAGCTTTTGTGTCTATCTTCAGCAATCAGTCGGCGACAAGCTTTGAGTTTAAAGTCTGAAGATGTTAGAGGGGATGATTGAGGTGTAAGTGAGGAGAGAATCAGGCTGGCAGATGGCATCACAGATCCTCATTACACAATAATCAGAAAAAAAGATAATGTGTGAACAAGAGCTAGTTTAAAAGCCTTAAATTCTCCAAGTAAGCTTCAGTAAGTTTTAGTGTCAAAGGTCTTTTATTGTCACATGTACCAATTAAGATACAGTGATATGCGAATTACCATATAGCCAGACATTTAAAAAAAGCAACAAGACACAGAATTACATAGAAGTTAACATAAACATCCAACTCAGCAGATTCCCCAAATTCCTCACTGTGATGGAAGGCAAAATGTCCAATCTTCGTCCTCTTTATTATCTTCCACTTTATAGCACAGAAACAGGCCCTTTGGCCCACCGAATCCGCACTAACCACCGATCCCCGCACACCAGCACTATCCCACATACAGTAGGGACAATTTACAATTTTATCGAAGCCAATTAACCTACAACCTGCACGTCTTTGGAGTGTGGATGGCAACCTGAGCATCTGGTGAAAACCCACGCAGGTCACGGCGAGAACACGTGTACTCCGTACAGACGGCACCCTAATATCCATCAGAGGCACAAGCATTCTCAAATGGACAATAATGAAAAGAAATTCGGGCAGACACACAGACAGGAAAGGTTTGGACGGATAGACACAAAGTGCCGGAGTAACTCGGCAGGTCAGGCAGCATCTCTGGAGAGAAAGAATAGGGAGATGCTGAAAATCAAAAATAAAATCCGAGAAATACTCAGCTGGACGGTTAGCATCTGTAGAGAGAGAAACAGAGTTAATAACTCAGGTTGATCATCATTTGTCATCAGTATCCGATCTGAAAAACATTTGGATAGCAGTAACAGGATGGTTCCGAGCCAACATGGATTTACGACGGGAAAATCATGCTTGACTAATCTTCTGGAATCTCTTGTGGATGTAGCTAGGAAAATGGACAAGGGAATGCCAGTGGATGTAGTGTAGCTGGACTTTCAGAAAGACTTTGATAAGGTCCCACATAGGAGATTAATGGGCAAGATTCGAGCACATGGTATTGGGGGTAGGGTGCTGACATGGATAGAAAATTGGTTGGCAGCCAGGAAACAAAGAGTAGGGATAAATGGGTCCCTTGCAGAATGGCAGGCAGTGACTAGTGGGGTACCGCAAGGCTTGGTGCTGGGACCACAGCTATTTACAATATACATTAATGACTTAGATAAAGGGATGAAAAGTAACATTAGCAAATTTGCGGATGACACAAAGCTGGGTGGCTGTGTGAACTGTGAGGAGGATGCTATGAGGATGCAGGGTGACTTGGACAGGTTGTGTGAGTGGGCAGATGCATGGCAGATGCAGTTTAATGTGGATAAATGTGGGGCTATCCACTTTGGTCGAAAGAACAGGAAGGCAGATTATTATCTGAATGATGTCAAGTTAAGAAATGGGGAAGTACAAACAAATCTGAGTGTCCTTGTTCATCAGACTTAAACATAGCATGCAGATACAGCAGGCAGTGAAGAAAGCTAATGGCATGTTGGCCTTTATGACAAGAGGAGTTGAGTATAGGAGCAAATATGTCCTTCTACATTTGTACTGGGCCCTAGTGAGACCGCACCTGGAGTACTGTGTGCAGTTTTGGTCTCCAAATTTGAGGAAGGACATTCTTGCTATTGAGGGCGTGCAGTGTAGGTTTACTAGGTTAATTCCCGGAATGGCGGGACTGTCATATGTTGAAAGGCTGGAGCAACTAGGCTTCTATACAGTGGAATTTAGAAGGATGAGAGGGGATCTTACTGAAACATATAAGATTATTAAGGGATTGGACACGCTAGAGGCAGAAAACATGTTCCCAATGTTGGGGGAGTCCAGAATCAGGGGCCACCGTTTAAGAATAAGGGGTAGGCCATTTAGAACGGAGGGAAGGAAAAACCTTTTCAGTCAGAGAGTTGTAAATCTGTGGAATTCTCTGCCTCAGAAGGCAGTGGAGGCCAATTCTCTGGATGCTTTCAAGAGAGAGCTAGATAGGGGGTCGTCACGTGATGACGTAGGTTCAGGTCATGGTCTTGCAGCTCCCTCGAAAAAATTTAGAAAACTGTCGATTAAGTAAAGAAACTGTTTATATTGTTTAAAAAACCACCCGGGATTGTTTAAAGCATGGCTTCTAAGCCTAAATCAAAGAAAATGACCGACTCGAAGAGACTGAGAGAGGGGAAGAAAGGCGGGCCTGCTGCAACAGAGAATCCTCGCGCTCAGGTTGAGCCTATGTCTGAGACGACATGCCTCGGCCCAGGCACTGAGGATCGACAAGTAGTGGCGGCGACATACGGGAGGAAGAAGCGCATCCCGCGCGATCGCGGGGAGCTGCACATGTGCGATCGCAGGGAACTGCGCATGAGCGATCGCAGGGAACTGCGCATGAGCGATCGCGGGGAGCTGCGCATGAGCGATCGCGGGGAGCTGCGCATGTGCGATCGCGGGGAGCTGCGCATCCCGCGAGAAACGGTACAAACTGTTTCAAAAGAACTACAATCCCAGGATGCCTCTGCCACTACAGACAGTGAAATCGACCAAGACCCAGGCCCGCCTGAAAATGTAGATGACCATGAAGAGTCATCAGAAGAAGAATCTTACCTGCCTATTTGAGCCAAAGGCAAAATCGAAAGTAAAAAATATCGTGGAGATATAGAAGAGATCCTACAACAAATATATGACCAATTAAAATCATTGGAACTGACAGTTAACAATAATAACATTGCGATCAACAGGAGTTTAAAAAAATGGAGGCATTTGATAAGAAAGTTAAAAGACTGGAAGAAACAACTGAAGACACCAACGATAGAGTGAACAAGATCGAAAATGATGTAACTGCCTGGACAATGGAAAGGAAACAGATATTTGCAAAATTGGACTTGCTGGTGAATAGCACTAGACGAAATAATATAAAGATTGTCGGTCTTGAAGAAAGTGCAGAGGGAGAGGAGCCAATAGAATTTTTTCAAAAATGGATCCCGGATATCTTGGGAATGGAAAAGAGTGACCAACCAATTGAAATTGAAAGGGTACATAGGGCCTTAAGACCAAGACCAAAACATGGTCAGTATCCGCGATCAATTCTAATAAAATGTTTAAGAAAACAGGACAAAGAATGAGTTTTGCAGGCGGCTGCACAAAGTGCCAAAACGAATTCTGGTCCATTGAGAAGTGGAGAGAATAAACTTTTTTTTCTACCCTGATATAAGTTATGAACTTTTGAAGAGAAGGAAGGAATTTAAACCAGTGAAAAAAGTCTTGTGGGAAAAAGGGCTACAGATTTTATCTGCGATATCCTGCAACGTTGAAAATATTTTCAGAAACTGAAGGAAATAAATTCTTTACTGACTATCGGGAGGCAGAGGATTTTGCTTTAATACTTCCAAAAGCTCTCAAGATACAAGATGAAAGAGAATAAGATATAGACTTGAAACGGTGGAAAAATATATAGAATGAGTAGTGGAGAAAAGTTATTTTGGTTCGGGGGGGCTGGAGAACCACTGATTGATGACTGCGGGATTCCTAATAATAATAATAATAATAATAAGCATTTATTTTATATAGCGCCTTATCGGGTGCTCAAAGCGCTTTACAAAAACAATCAACATAAAAACAGACAAACTATCCGAACGGAAAAGCGGCGAATAAACAACGCCAGCGTCCTCTCACGTCAGGGTCCGGCAGTAGACAACAAAAAGCACAGGACACACATACAATTTTTACACAAACAGCCATCACAGTGATTGCTCTAGGCATACCCTCACTGTGATGGAAGGCAAAGAAAAGTCTTATCTCCTCCTCATTCTTCTCCCGTGGTGCCACGAGGTGATCGAGGCTCCCAACTTTTTGAAGCCCCCACCGGGCGATGGAAAGTCCCAGGGCCGAGCCGAGCAGGCCGATGAAAGTCCTGAGCCCCCACTGGGCGATGGAAAGTCCCAGGGCCGAGCCGAGCAGGCCGATGAAAGTCCTGAGCCCCCACCGGGCGATGGAAAGTGCCGCGGCCGAGCCACGCAGGGCGATGAAGGGCCTGCGGGCGGGTCGATCATACCTCGCGCTTCGGGGCGGTCGAAGCTGCTACGGCTGGAGCTCCCAAAAACCGGTCGCCAGCCAGGGACCTGCGAACTCCCGATGTTGCGGTCTGCAGGGCCCACGGCCGAAGCCTCCTAGATGGTAAGTCCAGGCCCTGCGACCGGAGTCTTCAAGGTCGATCCCAGCTGGAGGCCGCCGCCTCCACGATGTTAGGCCGTAGCGCGAACGGAGATACGACACGGTAAAGGTCGCATCTCCGTTGAGGAAGAGATTAGAAAAAAGGTTTCCCCCAACCCCCCCCCACATACACAGAGTTAAAAATAGAACAAAACGTACATTAAACGATGACAATAGACAAAAAACAAAAAAAAGACAGAGAGACTGCCGGTGAGCCGCAGCTGCAGAACACAGCCACGCCCCCCCTATGTGTAATCATGGCATTAGCCATGACCCGTAAAATGGAGGGAGGTAATGTTGTTTTCTTTTTCACAAACAGCATTAGTAGGGGGGTATTTTGTGTTCCTCTAATAATTTCTTTTTCTTTTTCTCTTTCTTTTAGCCTGGATGTTAGGGGGGAGGGGGGAGTACAGCAACATGGTGAATTTTAAGGAAATTCCCCAAAGAACTACGAGAAATGAGGTGATAAGCAACGTTGTAGATTGGAGTAATTTTGGTAAGAATAATGGCTAAATTATTGAATTTTTTGAGTTTTAATGTTAATGGGCTAAATGGGCCGGTGAAAAGAAAATGAATTTTAACACACATCAAAAAAATGAAGATAGATATAGCTTTTTTGCAGGAAACACACTTAACAGAGATGGAACATCAGAAATTAAAAAGAGACTGGGTGGGAACGGTTACTGCAGCTTCATTTAACTCAAATGCGAGGGGAGTCGCAATTTTGGTTAATAAAACGTTACCAATTAAAATACAAAATACAATAATCGATCCTGCGGGAAGATATGTGATTATACATTGTCAACTTTTTTCGGAATTATGGACTTTGATGAATATTTATGCACCAAATGAAAATTATATAAAATTTATAAAAGAAACTTTTTTGAATTTGGCCGATGCTCACGATAAAATACTAATAGGTGGAGACTTTAATTTTTGTTTAGACACAGTTTTAGATAGATCAGATACAAAAACTAAAATAGCAAAATTAACTTTGTCATTGATGAAAGATTTAAATCTAACCGATATATGGAGAAGACTTAACCCAAGAGAAAGAGATTATTCTTTTTATTCAAATAGACATAAAGTTTACTCGAGGATTGATTTCTTTTTATTATCAACAAATATACAGGACAGAGTGAAAAATGTTGAATATAAAGCAAGAATATTGTTAGACCATTCCCCTTTAATAATGACAATGGTAATGATGGATAAGGAGAATACGACTTATAGATGGAGATTTAATTCAACATTATTAAATCGAGAAGATTTCTGTGATTTCATGAGAAGACAAATTCAATTTTTTTTAGATACAAATTCCAACTCAGTTGATGATAAATTTGTTTTATGGGATGCAATGAAAGCATATTTGAGAGGACAGATAATAAGTTACACTTCTAAAATTAAGAAAGAATATATGGCTGAAGTAGAGCAATTGGAGAAAGAAATTACAAAATTAGAAAAAGAATCTCAAAGGTATGAAACAGAAGAGAAACGAAGACAACTTATTAATAAGAAGTTACAATATAATATGTTACAGACATACCGAACAGAAAAAGCAATTATGAGAACTAAACAGAGGTACTACGAGTTAGGAGAGAGATCACATAAGGTTCTTGCCTGGCAATTGAAAACTGAGCAATCTTCGAGAACGATTAATGCCATTAGAATAAATACAAATAAAATTACTTATAAACCTTTAGAAATTAATGAAACTTTAAAAAAAATTATTCTGAATTATATCAGTCGGAATCACAAAAAGATATTAACGAGATAGAAAGATTTCTATCACAAATAAACCTTCCAAAATTAAATTTAGAAGAACAGATGGGATTAGATATGCCTTTTTCATTAAAAGAGGTTAAAGAAGTTTTAGCATCATTACGGAGTAATAAATCTCCAGGAGAAGATGGGTTCCCACCAGAATTTTATTAAAAAATTTAAAGAATTATTAATTCCTCCTTTTATGGAGGTAATACATCAGGTGGAAAGAACGCATAATCTCCCAGAGTCTTTTACGACAGCGATCCTAACAGTAATACCAAAAAAAGATAGAGACCCTTTAAAACCAGCATCATGCAGACCTATATCTTTGTTGAATACAGATTATAAAATAATAGTATAATTTTTATCTAGTAGATTGTCTAAATATCTATCAAAATTAATACATATGGATCAAACTGGGTTTATTAAAAATAGACATTCTGCAGATAATGTAACTAGATCATTTAGTATAATGCATTTGGCACAAAAGAGGGCTGAAATAAGTGTAGCAGTAGCTTTGGATGCAGAAAAAGCATTCGATAGGTTAGAATGGGATTTTTTATATAAAGTATTGGAAAAATACGGGTTAGGAACAACCTTTATAAATTGGATTAAAGCTCTAAATGCTAATCCAAAAGCCAAAGTAGTGACAAATGGCCAAACTTCAACACCCTTTCAATTAAAAATGTAAACTAGACAAGGATGTCCATTATCACCTGCTTTATTTGTGCTGGCGATAGAACCATTAGCTGAACTAATCAGAACTGACTCAGATATTAAGGGTTTTAAAGTTAACCAGGAAGAATTTAAGATTAACTTATTTGCAGATGATGTTTTGATATATTTAACAAAGCCATTAGACCCGTTGCGTAAACTATCTTTTAGATTGGAAGAATATGGCAAAGTATCAGGTTATAAAATAAATTGGGATAAAAATGAAATTTTACCCCTTACTAAAGGAGACTATACTCAATGTCGATTAGTAACCCAATTTAGATGGCCATTAATTGGTATAAAGTATTTAGGTATAAGAATTGATAATGATATGAGGAATTTATATAAATTAAATTATTTATTATTACTAAAAAAAATTCAAGAAGACCTTGATAAATGGATGACGTTACCAATAACATTAATAGGTAGAGTTAATGTTGTAAAAATGAATATATTTCCGAAACTACAATATTTATTTCAAACAATACCAATACAAGTACCGCAGAAGTTTTATCAAGAGTTAAATAAATGTGTGCGGAAATTTCTTTGGAAAGGTAAGATGTCAAGAATATCGTTGGAAAAATTGACATAGAAATTTGATTCAGGAGGATTACAACTTCCAAATTTTAAGAATTATTATAAAGCAAATCAACTTAGATTTATTGCATCTCTTTTTGAAGAAGAAAAACCGGCATGGACGAGAATAGAATTAGATAAAATAGGAGAAAATATACCAGAAAACTTTATATATAAATGGGAACCTAAATTGATACGGGGACTGAAAGAATCTCCATTATTAAAACACCTGATCAGATTATGGAATAAGGTAAACTTTGAGGATGAAACTAAGAAATCCTTATTAGCAAGGACCCCTCTGATTCAAAACGGACTGATACCTTTTACAATGGACAATCAGCTTTTATATAGATGGTATCAAAAAGGGATTAGATATATAGGAGATTGTTTTGAAAAAGGTATATTGATGTCATTTGAACAACTGAAAAATAAATAACAAATATCAAATAATACTCTTTTTTGGTACTTTCAATTAAGAGCTTATTTAAGAGATAAACTGGGTCAAACAATGTTACTTCCGAAACCTATGGAAATTGAAAACCTAATTCAAAAAGGACAAATTAAATTTTTTATCTTTATTATGTATAATTTAATCCAAAAAAAGACACTAAACAAGGAATCCATATATCAAGGCGAAGATGGGAGACAGATTTGAATATTAATATTGATGGAACAAATTGGTCAAAAATTATGCCTTGACAGTATGAAAAATACAATAAATGTTCGATTTAGATTAGTACAATATAACTTTTTACACCAATTATATATGACACCACAAAAATTAAAGAGAATAAACCCAAGCTTATCTGACCAATGTTTTCGGTGCAATCAAGAAATTGGTACTTTTTTTCATTCTACTTGGTCCTGTTCAAAAAATCAATCTTTTTGGAGAAATTTAAGAGGTTTTTTGGAACAGATTATTGGAATACTCCCACATAGCCCAAGACTTTTTTTATTGGGTGATGTTGAAGGGATAAAACCACAACTTAAAATGAATAAATATCAGAAAGAATTTATAAAAATTGCATTAGCAGTAGCCAAAAAATCTATCGCAGTTACTTGGAAATCAGATTCCTATTTAAACATGGACCGTTGGAATAATGAAATTTCTAATTGTATCCCACTTGAAAAAATTACTTATAACTTAAGGAACAAATATGATACGTTTTTAAATATTTGCCGCCCTTATTTACAAAAGATGGGTCTATACACATAGAAGAGTTGCTGATATTCTCGTTGGTCCCTTTGGGTGAGAAGTACATATATATAAATAGTTTATTCTGATTGGAGCGTGTTCAGAACTTCCACCACCCAGGCAATCTTTCTGTTTTCTTTATCATTCCTTACTTTTTCTTATTAAGGATTAATACAGGGGGAGGGATGTGGGAGGGGGGTTGGGAGGGATGACTTGTTTAAAAAAGTTGTGTAAAAAAATAAAATATTTTTTTAAAAAAGAGAGAGCTAGATAGAGCTCTTAATGATAGAGGAGTCAGGGGTTATGGGGAGTAGGCAGGAACGGGGTACTGATTGTGAATGATCAACCATAATCACATTGAATGGCGGTGCTGGCTTGAGGGGCCGAATGGCCTACTGCTGCACCTATTGTCCATTGAAATGTAAGGTATGTTTCACCTTGCAGATGCTGCCTGACCTGCTGAGTTTTGGGGGGCAATTTATGCTTTTATTCCCCATTTTAAGCCATGCATGTGGTTTGGGTCGCAGGTGTGGTAACAGGTGACAAAAGCCACTTATTAAATCAGATTCCCGCTGTTTCTGCAATTGTCAAAGTTAATTCTCAAAGTTACAGCTGGTCTGTAGTCGCACCGCGTGGCGTTGCTGCCATCTAGTGGCGGGACCAAGAAGTGACGCAGTTAACGCGTTGAAATGAACGGATCGACAGCTGTGATTCCACTTGCTGTTTATTTCTCTCTTCCCACATTTACATTCCCCCTGGTTTTATTCCCGCGCTCACTGGGGTTTTTTTTACGACGCGGAGTTTGGGGATTAAATGGGAGCCGTTCAGCGCCGACCTGTTGTCCACCGGGTTTCTGCCCCACAGCCCCTGAGCCCCGCTCATGACGCCGGTCCCGGGACCCGACCCTTTTACACACCCGGAGCGGAACCGGAGCAGATTCTCAGCCAGTTTCCATCCCAAGGCCAGAAGAAAGGATAAAGTTTCTCCGTGAATTTATTCCCAGTGAAGGTGTGGAGATGGGACTTGGTGTCCGCGTCGTAAAATGAAACTGTCCCGGACTCGTAACTGAGATAAACTCCCACCCTCCCGGGGATGGGACGGGCGGGGAGACGGGATGGAGGGGAGGTGAGTGCATCAAACCTGTCACCCCACCGCCCGATGCTCCAGACTCCAGTCTCCGGGGTCAGTGTGACCGGTCCCTTCCTCTCCACAGACTCTGCGGCGACTCCCAGACTCCAGCCCCGACTCCCCGCCACCTTCACCTCCCAGTAATGTCTCCCCGATGTGAATCCCTCCGATCCCAGCACACACGCACTGACTGTAAACCTCTTCCCGGTGTCAGGGAGACTCCTCCGGGTCGGGGTCCGTCTCACCCTCTTCCGATCCTCAGACACCTCGAGCCATGGACCCGCTGTTTCCACATCCAGGGTGACGGAGACTGGGGGGAGAAGCAGAGAATCAGAGAGTCCCCGGGGGTCGGGGGGAGACTCGGGCAGCGCGGCCCCGGGACCGGGGGAGAGGCCGCTCGGCCTCAGGCACAGGCGGGCGGACAACTGAAACCTTGCCCGGGGTTTCACCCCGACCACAGCGGGTGGACAACAGACATCTCTCCCGGAGTTTTTATCCGGGGATGGAGAGGGGAATTTCGTGAGGTGGGGGAGGGTGGACGGGGAGGACGAGTGCGGAGAGTGAGGAGGATTGCGAGATTGCGGTGGGGATGGAGGAATGAAGTGGGTTATTCAGATATGAAGGCAGATCGGAGCAGGTGGATATTGAGGTTAGCAGTAATTTGAGGATGTTAAAGAGGAGGTAGAGGTGAGTGGTGGGGTCGTGATGATCACAGTGAATGAGGACAGACACGAGGGGCCAGATGACCTGCCCCGTTTCTTTGAGTGGAGGGTGAGACAGAGGGAGGGGTGGCTTGGACCATGGAAGGAAGCAGAAGTTGAATGAGGTTGGACAGAATGGGGGGAGACTTGTGGTTGTGGGGTCGTTGAAAGAGATTGGATTCACGGGCGGATTTGATGGGTGTGTACAACTAACACACTGATCTCATTGTGAACCAATATATGAACTTCACTGAGGGACTTGACAATGTTCCGCATGTAAGGCTGGTCCAGAAAGCAAGGGCAGGTGGGATCCAAGGCGAGCTGGTGAAATGGATCCACAATTGGCTGGGTGGTTGGAGGTAGAAGGTAGCGGTAGAAGGATGATTTTTCTGCTTGGAGGTCTGTGGCTGGTGGTGTGCAGCAGAGATCGGCGCTGCAACCTTTGCTGTTCATGTTATATGACCATGGCCTGGATGTGAATGTGGGAGGTGTGATTAGTATGTTTGTGGAGGATGCAAAAATTGTGGATAGTGGGAAAGTCTGCTGCAGGATGCAGGGTCATTTTCTAAACCTTATTCGCATGCAGAGAAATCAAATCACGAGAGTGCAGGTTTATTTTGAGAGGAAGGAATTTTAAAGTATATCTGAGATTTAGGTTTTACTAGATCAAGTGGACCCGTTGGGCCCAAACCTCTCCTGCGCTGCTGCAGCACCCACTCCTCCCCCCTCTCCCCCCCACTCCATCCCCCTCAACCCCCTTTATTTTCCCTCCTCCCCATTTCGCCCCCCCATCCCTCCCTCCCTTGGAGATAGATTTAAACTTTAATATGTGGATAACTTTAAAAATGTAACACCGATTTCATTGAAACTTCTTCCATTAGCACCAAAGGGACGATGGTGAGTAAGGTGGGCCTAAAATTGTTGCGCTATCATGTAACTTTTTGGCTGTAGTTCAGGAACAAACAAATAAACGAGAGGTTTAGCACATAGATTTACACTGAGAGTGGGTGATATCTGGAACATGCTACAGAACAGGGGGTGGAGTGAGATATAATCACTATATTGGAGGTACTTAAATAGGTGAGGTGCTGATGTAATATGGACAAATCGATTAGTATAGCTGGGAAAAGATGGTCATGGACACGATGGGCCGAAGGGCCAGACTCTGTAATGTACAACCATGGCTCTCAGCTCCAAGAGCACTAAATGACTGAGTCTCCACAGCCACCGGTGCAGGGTCGTTCCCAGTCTCTGCGTGCAGTAATGTCTCCTTATCTCTGTCCTACACGGTGCGGCCCACATTCTGAGAGAGTGCTCGCTCTCCAGACCCCTCTGACAGGGGAACCATCCTCCCTGCATCCAGCCCACTGAGCTCACTAGCCCACTAAGATCTCTGTGTTTCACTGAGATCTCCTCTAATACACCTGAACTCTCAAGTACACAGGCCTCTGCTCAATCTCACCCCACACGGCAAAATCATTCTCCCAGGCACAAGTATTGTTAATCTTTGCTGCATTTCCTCTGTGTCAAGTCTGTCAATTTATCGGTATGCAGGAGCATAGGGACACAAGAAAACAGGAGCAGGATTAGGATCCGCTCCTCAGGCTTGCCCCTCCATTCAATGTGATCATGGCTGATCTAAGCTGGCACCAATTCCTCTTCTGTGTGAGTTCCCCATAATCTTAAATTTTCGATCTACCAAACATTTATTTGTAGCCAAGTTGCACATATCCAACAACTCAGCTTTTTACCACCACCCCGAGCACAACATGCCAGATATTCACTGCCCTCTGGGAGATGCAACTTCTACACACCGCATGGGAGGCCACTCTGGAAGGTTGGGCCCCATGGAATCCGGGGTGAACTAGCCGATGGAATACAACATTACCTGAAGGTCACAGACAGAGGATGTTGGTAGAGGGTTGTTTTTCAGACTGGAGACAGAGTCCACTGTTGTTCCTTATTTATATACATGATTGGGTGTGTATGTAGGTTGCACGGTTAGTCAGTTTGCAGATGGAACTAAAATTGGTGACATTGTGGAGAGTGAAGAAGGTTACCTGAAAGTAAATGGGATCCCTGTGAACTGGGCCAATGGGCTCAGGAACGGCAGGTGGGATTTATTAGAAGGGGAGATGCAACGTGACCTGGGTGTCATGGTGCACGAGTCATTGAAAGCAAGCGTGCAGGTGCAGCAGGCAGTGAAGAAAGCGAATGGTATGTTGGCATTCATAGCAAGAGGATTTGAGTTTAGGAGCAGGGAGGTTCTACTGCAGTTGTACAGGGCCTTGGTGAGACCGCACCTGGAGTATTGTGTGCAGTTTTGGTCTCCTAATCTGAGGAAAGACGTTCTTGCCTTAGAGGGAGTACAGAGAAGGTTCACCAGATTGATCCCTGGGATGGCGGGACTTTCATATGAAGAAAGACTGGATAGACTGGGCTTGTACTCGCTGGAATTTAGAAGACTGAGGGGGGATCTTATAGAAACATATAAAATTCTTAAGGGGTTGGAGAGGCTAGATGCGGGAAGATTGATCCCGATGTTGGGGGAGTCCAGAACCAGGGGTCACAGCTTAAGGATAAGGGGGAAGTCTTTGAGGACCGAGATGAGAAAACATTTGCTGTCAAGAATACTAATCAAGAATCCAGCTATCTCTGCCTTAAAAATATCCACCGACTTGGCCTCCACAGCCTTCTGTGGCAATGAATTCCACAAATTCACCACCCTCTGATTAAAAGCATTTCCCGTCATCTCCTTTATAACGGAACATCCTTTAATTCTGAGGCTCTGACCTTTCGTCCCTTCCTGCCCAAACCACCCCATCCCCGGGCACACTCCCCTGCAACCGCAGGAGATGCAACACCTGTCCCTTCACCTCCCCCCCCTCAACTCCATCCAATTTATCCCAAAGAGGAGGAAAGATTCCAAGGGGAGTAAGAGACACCCGTGGATGACAACGGAAGTCAAGGACAGCATAAAAATAAAAGAGCAGAAGTACAACAAAGCAAAGAAGAGTGGGAAGCCAGAGGATTGGGACTCTTTTAAAGAGCAACAGAAGATGACTAAGAAGGCAATACGTGGAGAAAAGATGAGGTACGAGGGTAAACTAGCCAATAATATAAAGGAGGATAGTAAAAGCTTTTTTAGGTATGTAAAGAGGAAAAAAATAGTCAAGGCAAATGTGGGTCCCTTGAAGACAGAAGCGGGAGAATTTATTATGGGAAACAAGGAAATGGCGGACGAGTTGAACTGGTACTTTGGATCTGTCTTCACTAAGGAAGGTACAAGCAATCTCCCAGATGTTCTAGTGGGCAGAGATCCTAGGGTGACGGAGGAACTGAAGGAAATCCACATTAGGCAGGAAATGGTGTTGGGTAGACTGATGGGACTGAAGGCTGATAAATCCCCAGGGCCTGATGGTCTGTATCCCAGAGAACTTAAGGAGGTGGCGCTAGAAATTGTGGACGCATTGGTGATCATTTTCCAATGTTCTATAGATCAGTTCCTGTGGATTGGAGGGTAGCTAATGTTGTCCCACTTTTTAAGAATGGAGGGAGAGAGAAAACGGGAAATTATAGACCAGTTAGTCTTACATCAGTGGTGGGGAAGATGCTGGAGTCAATTATAAAAGACGAAATTGCGGAGCATTTGGATTGTAGTAACAGGATTGTTCCGAGTCAGCATGGATTTACGAAGGGGAAATCATGCTTGACTAATCTTCTGGAATTCTTTGAGGATGTAACCAGGAAAATTGACAGGGGAGAGCTGGTGGATGTGGTGTACCTTGACTTTCAGAAAGCCTTTGACAAGGTTCCACATAGGAGATTAGTGGGCAAAATTAGAGCACATGGTATTGGAGGTGGGGTACTGACATGGATAGAAAATTGGTTGACAGACAGAAAGCAAAGAGTGGGGATAAGTGCGTCCCTTTCAGAATGGCAGGAGGTAACTTGTGGAGTACCGCAAGGCTCGGTGCTGGGACCGCAGCTATTTACAATATACATTAATGACTTGGAAGAAGGGATTAAAAATACCATTAGCAAATTTGCAGATGATACAAAGCTGGGTGGTAGTGTGAACTGTGAGGAAGATGCTATGAGGTTGCAGGGTGACTTGGACAGGTTGTGTGAAATGGCAGATGCATGGCAGATGCAGTTTAATGTGGATAAGTGTGAGGTTATCCACTTTGGTTGTAAGAATAGGAAGGCAGAGTATTATCTGAATGGTGTCAAGTTAGGAACAGGGGACGTACAACGAGATCTGGGTGTCCTAGTGCATCAGTCACTGAAAGGAAGCATGCAGGTACAGCAGGCAGTGAAGAAAGCCAATGGAATGTTGGCCTTCATAACAAGAGGAGTTGAGTATAGGAGCAAAGAGGTCCTTCTGCAGTTGTACAGTGCCCTAGTGACACCGCACCTGGAATACTGTGTACAGCTTTGGTCTCCAAATTTGAGGAAGGATATTCTTGCTATTGAGGGCGTGCAGCGTAGGTTTACTAGGTTAATTCCCGGAATGGTGGGACTTTCATATGTTGAAAGACTGGAGCGACTAGGCTTGTACAGACTGGAATTTAGAAGGATGAGAGGAGATCTTATCAAAACGTATAAGATTATTAAGGGGTTGGACACGTTAGAGGCAGGAAACATGTTCCCAATGTTGGGGGAGTCCAGAACACAGTTTAAGAATAAGCCATTTAGAACTGAGATGAGGAAAAACTTTTTCAGTCAGAGTTGTGAATCTGTGGAATTCTCTGCCTCAGAAGGCAGTGGAGGCCAATTCTCTGAATGCATTCAAGAGAGAGCTGGATAGAGCTGTTAAGGATAGCGGAGTCAGGGAGTATGGGGAGAAGGCAGGAACGGGGTACTGATTGAGAATGATCAGCCATGATCACATTGAATGGCGGTGCTGGCTCGAAGGGCCGAATGGCCTCCTCCTGCACCTATTGTCTATTGTCTTTAGATAGTTCCTCTGTCCCTCTCTTCCCCTCCCCCTTCCCAGTTCTCCCTCTGTCTTCCTGTCTCCACCTACATCCTTCCTTTGTCCCACCCGAAACGTCACCCTTTCCTTCTCTCCTGAGATGCTGCCTGACCTGCTGAGTTACTCCAGCATTTTTGTAAATAAATATCTAGTCCTAGACTCGCTCACTAATTGAAACATCCTCTCCACGTCCATTCTATCCAAACCTTTCACTATTCTGTATGAGATCCCCCCTCATTCCTCTAAGCAACAGCGAGTACAGACAGGCCCAATGCCGACAAACGCTCATCATAGGTTAATCTACTCATTCCTCAAAGAGCCTATTCAGACTGGGACATTTTTTCTTGGGGGCCTGTCAGAGTGACATTATAGATGTGTATAAGATGCACAGACAAGGTGATTAGCCGTAATACTTTACCCAAGGTCGGAGATTCTAAACCTCGAGCGCATCAGTTTAAGGTGAGAGTGGAAACAATAAAAAGGACCTGAGGAGCAGGTTTTTCAGTCAGTGGGTAGTGTAGATGTGGAACGATCTGACAGAGGAAGTGGTCGAGGCAGGTACAATTACAACAGTTCACAGAGAATTGGGTAGATACGTGGATAAGAAAGACTTGGAAGGATATGAGCCAGACTCAGGCAAGTGGGGCTAGCTTGGTTGGGCAACGTGGTTGGCATGGTCGAGTCGAGTCAAAGGGCCTGTTGCTGTGCTACAAAGCTCTCTGACTCTGTGATGCTTCCCAGCAGATGAGCTTGGTGGGAGATCAAATCTTCAATTTCCCTTCAGTTCAAAATAACATTAATCTTTGCATCTTAGCATTACTTAAAGATAGACCAATCAAAGGTAGACACAAAATGCTAGAGTAACTCAGCGGGACAGGGAGTGTAAGGGCTCACATTACGAATGTAGCCATGTGGGTTTTATTGCAGGGGTGTAAAAGGGGTGTGAAAGCTCCAGCTCAATTATGTTGCCAGGACATCCTGTTGTCAGCATGGAAGCGCGGTTTATGGCTAAGTGTATCCTTTGATATGGGCAACTGGCTTTAAGGCTTTGAAGGTTAACCATCCTTTGATTGTTAAGGGAAACATTTGGCCACAAAGACTGCTCTTTGGTCCTGGGAATACCGAGGACATGTAGGTCACACAGGACACGGAGGACATGGGGGTCCTAAAGGCCACATAAAGATTTATAGGACATTGTAAAACTTGCCATATAAGGTAGCAACGGAAATGTACTGGCACATGTATTACGGGTATAAAATGTGTGTAATTGTTAGCATTCGGAGAGAGAGACTACACTGGCTTCCTAAGCGTTTCTAAACGCTTCGGTTTCTAGACTCTCTCCCACCTGGGTGAGTAGAATAAAGAGGTAAAACGAATTCGGTTGTCTGCCTGTTTTTTCTAATAGGCCACGGACTACAACATTTGGCGTAGTCGGCAGGATCTCTTTGGCACCGTCACCCACGAACGACTAAGAGGCAGCGGTGACTGAAACACGTCCGAAGGGGACAGAGTGCACTTCTCGACCGTTGTTCGAGACCCCGAACGTTGACGTCTTTCAGACACTGAAGTCCCTCGTTTGGGGTTGATCTCGTGTTCAACTGAGATTCACAGATGAACCGATAAGGAAAAGGATAAGGATAAGGTTTCGGATTTGGAAGGTAAGGGGCGGTCACTCTTGTTGTCATTGTCTTGGTCTGGATGAAATTGATCGTTTGGTAATATTTATTGGTAGTATTTATTGGTAACATAATTTCTGATAATTGGCAATCAGACATATGGGAGTCGAGGGAGTGAAGTCGGAGGGAAAATGCAAGTAGTAGAGGGATATCAGTGTGTGATAGGTTGGGAATACCGAAAACATGCGATATTTTGCAAGCGGAATGTAAGGTGTATGATCTAAGACTTGACTGTGCTACCCGAGCTCGAGATGAATTTAAACCCGGTACCAAAGGGATATATCCCGCCCAACAACAACAAAAGTCAGAATCCGAACCACTGGAGTCTACAGCGGCTTTATTAGGTAAACAGGAATCCGAGGGTGACGAGGAACCCTGGACGTGTCCGATCCCCACAGCCCCACAGGCCGAGCCACCGGCTGCGGTGGTGCCAGTCCCGGTTCTACCCTCCCGCCAGGATATTCGGGACTACCCCCCCAATTATGAGGCAGCATCAGGGAATATGGATAGGTCCCAGACAACCGTTGGTGAAAGGGTTAAGTTGCGCCACGAACAAGAATCCGCACAATCGGCGCTAGAGATTGAGGATACTGCCTACCCTTGCCTTTTTCAGTACACCTCATGCTGCCCAGCAGGCTGAATTATTTGCCCTCACGCGGGCCTGCCACCTTTGCGTTGACCAACGTGCTAATATTTACACCGACTCACGATATGCTTTTGGGGTTGCACATGATTTTGGTACCCTGTGGCAGCACAAGGGCGTTTTGACTGCAGCAGGCACTCCTATTAAAATGACCTGTTTGTCCGAAATCTACTAGCGGGTTTAACACTCCCGAAAACCTTGGCTGTCATTAAATGAAATTCCCATACATCTGTCAAGGATCCCATTTCTTTCAGGAATGCATTGGCTGACACATTGGCACGCACAGAGGCCCTGACCCCTACCATTTTAGTTTCTTCAGGTGAACAACAGCAGTTTTCTGCAACTACCGCTATGCCCAGTGTTTCGGACCTCTGCCAGCTTCAGGGGGACGCCCCCGAGGCTGAGAGACACCAGTGGAGCCAGGATGGGTGTTCCCCTCGCGAATCTGACTCGCTTTGGGTTACTGCCTCTGGCAAAGTTTGTGTCCCTAACGCGCTTTTACCTGTTTTGTTGCATTATGTGCACTCTCTTACCTATGCTGGTAAGAGGGGAATGTTGGATGTAATAAATGCTACATGGTATCACCCCAAAATACATTGGGGTTTACAAATTGATTTTATTGAATTGCCACGTGTACATAGTTATAAGTATTGTTTAGTTATTGTTGATGTGTTTAGCCGATGGATTGAAGTGGTGCCAACGACTAATAATACAGCTACCACTTATTAAGGGAAATAGTACCACGGTTTGGATTGCCATGTACATTAAGCTCGGACAATGGACCCCATTTCACAGCTAAAGTTAATGAGGAAATGTGCAAACAGTTGAATATCCGCCAGCAATTCCACTGCGTACACCATCCACAGGCTGCAGGTATAGTGGAACGTGCAAATGGCACACTAAAAAATAAATTGGTCAAACTCCAAGAGGAGACTAAATTAAATTGGGTCCAAGTCCTGCCGATGGCATTATTCTCTATGCGTATAACCCCACACTCTACTACAGGTTTAAACCCAGCTGAGGTATTATACGGGAAACCACTCCGAACCCCTTGGGGGGCAGAGGGAAAGGGGTGCATCAACCTCCATGAACTGGATGAGCGTTTAATCGAATATATGAAATTATTAACCCAATCTTTATCAGTCTAGCATTCTCAGGTCCGAGACGCCCAGAAACCACGGGACAACATGAGGCTAAAATGGGATTGTGGATTATATTGACCCTCGGTAGTTAGATAGAAGGACGAACCTCGGATCTCCGGCGAACCAATCGTTTCCTCTCTTTATGTCAGACATATGCTACACAGGTAGAACGGTTTGCCTGTTGGGTGTGCGCCCCAGGTTTCAACACATGGAAAAAGCATGATGCCTCTTTACCCGGTCCCCTTCACTCCGAGTGAAGTCAGGTCTGCCCGGTTCTTTTTGAATCACTCAGAGCCCTGGCCCCAATAATTGGTGTACAGATTATGACAAACAATCAGATGACTGTGGATGTCAATGTTTTAATGGGTGGTCCTTGAGACCCTATCTTAATCAAACACAGGAGAATTGGCCCCGGATACAAGTTAATTCTCCTCATGACTCTCCAGAAACACCAATAAATACAACCTGTTTCTGTAGAATGGGATCTAGACCAAATGAAGTTGGTCTGTCTGTGGGATTCAGCACATGCACCCATATCAGTACTGCAGTTCCCCCAAGACCTTTTAATGGGATTTACTTAATCATATCATATCATATATATACAGCCGGAAACAGGCCTTTTCGGCCCTCCAAGTCCGTGCCGCCCAGCGATCCCCGTACATTAACACTATCCTACACCCTCTAGGGACAATTTTTACATTTACCCAGCCAATTAACCTACAAACCTGTACGTCTTTGGATATGTGGGAGCTGGGCATATTTCTGGTTACCAGGACTTTCGCCACAGTCTAAAGGATGAGGGGGGATCTTATTGAAACATATAAGATAATTAGGGGATTGGACACATTAGAGGCAGGAAACATGTTCCCAATGTTGGGGGAGTCCAGAACAAGGGGCCACAGTTTAAGAATAAGGGGTAGGCCATTTAGAACGGAGATGAGGAAGAACTTTTTCAGTCAGAGAGTGGTGAAGGTGTGGAATTCTCTGCCTCAGAAGGCAGTGGAGTCCAGTTCGTTGGATGCTTTCAAGAGAGAGCTGGATAGAGCTCTTAAGGATAGCGGAGTGAGGGGGTATGGGGAGAAGGCAGGAACGGGGTACTGATTGAGAGTGATCAGCCATGATCGCATTGAATGGCGGTGCTGGCTCGAAGGGCTGAATGGCCTACTCCTGCACCTATTGTCTATTGTCTATTGTATGATCAGGGATCTTATGAGACCTGGACAGGGTGCTGTTATCTAGCTTTTGTAATCCCACATTTACGAATTATAAATCATCCTCTACAACATCCAGAGTGGAGCTCTAAACGAGCAGTATCGGAGTTTGAGAGATTTTTGGTGGATAATATTCCCGAGATGGGGAACCGCTCGGGCGGGAACTGAAATTTGAAACTTAGCTGGTGCCCTGGAACAATTAGCAAATTGTACTGCTGATGGACTGTACGAGACTCAGGAACAAATAGGCCAGCTAACAACTGAAATGATGGCCCTGTGTCTTGTCGCTCTCCAGAATCGTATGGCCCTAGATTTCCTGCTAGCCGAGAAAGGGGGTACCTGTGCTATGATAGGGCAAGAATGTTGTACATTTGTACCAGATGTATCCTCTAATATTACCAATATCGCGGGGCATGTGAAGGAGGTTATAGAAAGAGTGTTTAGCGTTTGAGCCCTCTGAGCGGGCGCTGTGAACTGTTTATGTATGTGCTGTTATGTTTGTGTGCCATTGTATGTTTGTTCTTAGTACCTGAACTGATGTACAGCGCTTTGGTCAATGTGGGTTGTTTTTAAATGTGCTATACAAATAAAATTGACTTGGCTTGACTAGGAAAATAGGGGCAGATTTAGCCCAAGATCGAATTAATGCTTCAGGATGGGATTGGTTTGGTTTAGGATATTTGTGGGGACCGATTCTCCATTATGGCAGTATCATTGTGTTCATTGTTGTGATTCTGTTAATCTGTTATTGCTTCGGGAATTTATTATGGGGAACAAAGAAATGGCAGACGAGTTAAACCGTTACTTTGGATCTGTGTTCACTGAGGAAGATACACACAATCTCCCAAATGTTCTAGGGGCCGGAGAACCTAGGGTGATGGAGGAACTGAAGGAAATCCACATTAGGCAGGAAATGGTTTTGGGTTTTGGGTAGACTGATGGGACTGAAGGCTGATAAATCCCCAGGGCCTGATGGTCTGCATCCCAGGGTACTTAAGGAGGTGGCTCTAGAAATAGTGGAAGCATTGGAGATCATTTTTCAATGTTCTATAGATTCAGGATCAGTTCCTGTGGATTGGAGGATATCAAATGTTATCCCACTTTTTAAGAAAGGAGGGAGAGAGAAAACGGGTAATTATAGACCAGTTAGTCTGACATCAGCGGTGGGGAAGATGCTGGAGTCAATTATAAAAGACGAAATTGCTGAGCATTTGGATAGCGGTAACAGGATCATTCCGAGTCAGCATGGATTTACGAAGGGGAAATCATGCTTGACAAATCTACTGGAATTTTTTGAGGATGTAACTAGGAAAATTGACAGGGGAGAGTCGGTGGATGTGGTGTACCTCGACTTTCAGAAAGCCTTCGACAAGGTCCCACATAGGAGATTAGTGGGCAAAATTAGAGCACATGGTATTGGGGGTAGGGTACTGACATGGATAGAAAATTGGTTGACAGACAGAAAGCAAAGAGTGGGGATAAATGGGTCCCTTTCGGAATGGCAGGCAGTGACCAGTGGGGTACCGCAAGGTTCGGTGCTGGGACCCCAGCTATTTACGATATACATTAATGACTTAGATGAAGGGATTAAAAGTACCATTAGCAAATTTGCAGATGATACTAAGCTGGGGGGTAGTGTGAATTGTGAGGAAGATGCAATAAGGCTGCAGGGTGACTTGGACAGGTTGTGTGAGTAGGCGGATACATGGCAGATGCAGTTTAATGTAGATAAGTGTGAGGTTATTCACTTTGGAAGTAAGAATAGAAAGGCAGATTATTATCTGAATGGTGTCAAGTTAGGAAGAGGGGATGTTCAACGAGATCTGGGTGCCCTAGTGCATCAGTCACTGAAAGGAAGCATGCAGGTACAACAGGCAGTGAAGAAAGCCAATGGAATGTTGGCCTTCATAACAAGAGGAGTTGAGTATAGGAGCAAAGAGGTCCTTCTACAGGTGTACCGGGCCCTGGTGAGACCGCACCTGGAGTACTGTGTGCATTTTTGGTCTCCAAATTTGAGGAAGGATATTCTTGCTATTGAGGGCGTGCAGCGTAGGTTCACTAGGTTAATTCCCGGAATGGCGGGACTGTCGTATGTTGAAAGGCTGGAGCAATTAGGCTTGTATACACTGGAATTTAGAAGGATGAGGGGGATCTTATTGAAACATATAAGATAATTAGAGGATTGGACACATTAGAGGCAGGAAACATGTTCCCATGTTGGGGGAGTCCAGAACGAGGGGCCACAGTTTAAGAATAAGGGATAGGCCATTTAGAACGGAGATGAGGAAGAACTTTTTCAGTCAGAGAGTGGTGAAGGTGTGGAATTCTCTGCCTCAGAAGGCAGTGGAGGCCAGTTCGTTGGATGCTTTCAAGAGAGAGCTGGATAGAGCTCTTAAGGATAGCGGAGTGAGGGGGTATGGGGAGAAGGCAGGAACGGGGTACTGATTGAGAGTGATCAGCCATGATCGCATTGAATGGCGGTGCTGGCTCGAAGGGCTGAATGGCCTACTCCTGCGTCTATTGTCTATTGTCAATCGGCCACTTTAAAAGACTATAGCATAATTATAGCATAATTATAGTGATTATAGCATAATCAAAGAGGGGAATGTAAGGGCTCACATTACGAATGTAGCCATGTGGGTTTTATTGCAGGGGTGTAAAAGGGGTGTGAAAGCTCCAGCTCGATTATGTTGCCAGGACATCCTGTTGTCAGCATGGAAGCGCGGTTTATGGCTAAGTGTATCCTTTGATATGGGCAACTGGCTTTAAGGCTTCGAAGGTTAACCATCCTTTGATTATTAAGGGGAACATTTGGCCATAAAGACTGCTCTTTGGTCCTGGGAATACCGAGGACATGTAGGTCACACAGGACACGGAGGACATAGGGGTCCTAAAGGGCACATAAAGATTTATAGGACATTGTAAAACTTGCCATATAAGGTAGCAACGGAAATGTACTGGCACATGTATTACGGGTATAAAATGTGTGTAATTGTTAGCATTCGGGGAGAGAGACTACACTGGCTTCCTAAGCATTTCTAAACGCTTCGGTTTCTAGACTCTCTCCCACCTGGGTGAGTAGAATAAAGAGGTTAAACGAATTCGGTTGTCTGCCTGTTTTTTCTAATAGGCCACGGACTACAACAGGAGCAGCTCTGGAGAGAAGGAATGGGTGACGGACGTTTCAGGTCGAGACCCTTCTTCAGACTGAAGAAGGGTCCAGACCTGAAACATCACCCATTCCTTCTCGACTGAGATGCTGCCTGTCCCAGTGAGTCACTCCAACATTTTGTGTCTACTTTCCATTTAAACCTGCAACTGCAGTTCTTTCGTACACATCTTACTTCAAGATGTCAGAAACAAGAACAATGGAAAAGGTATAAGCTTTACCTTGCTTGAAGTCATCAGATGTTTCTTTAAATGTTGTGTTGAATGAAACAGGGCAATGAAACTTTTCAATCGGCAAGGCCTCCTCTACCACCGACAGTGGTTTGGCTTCATCACGAACCCTGCGAATATTTAACAGCCGGTTATCAACTGAGCATTAGAAATGTTTTGAGTTGTTCCACCAAAATGTACAATATTTCCATCAAGAGCATGTCCTACCTTCGCTTGCGACCAGCTTCCTCCTGAAAGAAATAAAACACAAATCTCAATTGACTGAGATGGACCGTCCTCATCCCGACAGCGGGAATTTCTTCACATTTCTACAACCCTCTGATAATTCCCATTTCCCAACTCTTATCGCCGCTGTCATGCAGATAGAAAGTGGACATTACCGTCGAGACGTAGAACGATGGGGAAAAGCACAAGGAATGTTCATGAGAATTATGCCATGACTGAGAGGATGGAGCTCAATGCAAAGACTAGGCAGGTCGTGGGATTTTATCTGAAGAATGATGAGATAGGATTTAAGTTTATCGGTGGATTTAAATGGGTGAGGATGAAATAATAGCTCTAATCGATGGGAGAGCAAAAATCAAAGCTGAAATGTAACGTCGACTTCAACAAATACCGAAAGGAATGCAGTCATAGAAACATAGAAAATAGGTGCAGGAGAAGGCCATTCGGCCCTTCGAGCCTGCACTGCCATTCAATATGATCATGGCTGATCATCCAGCTCAGTAACCTGTACCTGCCTTCTCTCCATACCCCCTGACCCCTTTAGCCACAAGGGCACATCTAACTCCCTCTTAAATATAGCCAATGAACTGGCCTCAACTACCTTCTGTGGCAGAGAATTCCACAGACTCACCACTCTCTGTGTGAAGAAATATTTTCTCATCTCGGTCCTAAAAGACTTCCCCCTTATCCTTAAGCTGTGACCCCTGGTTCTGGACTTCCCGAACATCGGGAACAATCTTCCCGCATCTAGCCTCTCCAACACCTTAAGAATTTTATATGTTTCAATAAGATCCCCCCTCAGTCTTCTAAATTCCAGCGAGTATAAGCCTAGTCTATCCAGTCTTTCTTAATATGAATGTCCTGCCATCCCAGGGATCAATCTGGTGAACCTTCTCTGTACCCCCTCTAATGCTAGAATGTCTTTCCTCAGATTACGAGACCAAAACTGTACACAATACTCCAGGTGCAGTCTCACCAAGGCCCTGTACAACTGCAGCAGAGCCTCCCTGCTCCTATATACTCAAATCCTCTTGCTATGAATGCTAACATACCATTCACTTTCTTCACTGTCTGCTGCACCTGCACGCTTGCTTTCAATGACTGGTGCACCATGACACCCAGGTCACGTTGCATCTCCCCTTTTCCTAATTGGCCACCATTCAGGTAATACTCTGCTTTCCTGTTCTTGCCGCCAAAGTGGATAACCTCACATTTATGAGAACATGGACCTCACTTGCATTGGAGGGAATGAAGACAACAGCAGAGATACATTTAAGGGCGAGCGGGATAAACACGTGAGCACTCCTGGAATTCGGGGTATTGTTACCGGGTGTGGTGAGTAGATGGGAGGGATGTTGAGTGGAACAGAAATCATGACTGGATAGGATGGGCTGAATGGACTGGCCTATGATGTAGAATGTGATGTCATTCTATGGTGAACAAAGGTGGGTAAAACAAACAGAGCAAATTCCCCCAAGGTGACCGCCCACTGCTGATGGGAACCAGATATAGATGTCCAATCTGCTGTGTGCGCCACGTTCTAGATTTCAATGTTAATCCCCACAATGTGGTCATGGCTGATCTAGCCCAGGAATGAACTCCTCCGCTTTGTCCCATTTCCTTTGATTTCAGTTCCCCGAATTTTCAAAAATGTATCTTCCTCTGGTATAAATACGTCTAACAGGTTAAACCTCTCAGAGTCTGTGGGTTGGAGAATCCCAGAGATTTACTGCCCTCTGTTCATTCGTGGTCCTTGGGATCAGATATAGGATCACCCGTCGTAGTTCTCAACTCCACAGAATACAAACACCTCTCTACATTCCGGCCAGGCAGTCCTGAGATCCCATAGATTATGCAGGAGGCCAATTAGTTTGGGAACAACAGCTGGAACAGATGAAACATTTACCCAGTTCTGAATTACTGGTAAATGCAGCATGTATTTCTGAAATATCCCCCTCCATTTTGTGACTGCACTTTCACTTCGCCAGACTGTGGTGTAACCCCTCACCTTCAGAAACACCACACTGTCCTTTTGATCCATCTGCTGCTGCAACTTAGAGAGTTCCTCCTGAATAGATTTTAAATTCTCTTCGATCTCTCCAAGATTTTTCTTCATTCTATTCAGAATCCTCTTCTCTTCCTCCCGGATATCTGCCTGTACGCGCTGCTCTTTCTCAGTGAGAATCTGGTGCAGTTCAGCAAACTGGGATGCGATCTTGGACTGAAGGTTGTGTGACTGTTCCTGTCAAATGAAAGGTGAAAATCAATATGTAATGTCACTGATTGTGTTTCCCTCAGAGGTTGACAGTGACATTTGTCCTGTGCATTTTTTTACTTGCTTTGGCAATTCAATAGTTTGTCTAAATGCTTCTGAAATCTCCTGAGGGTGATCTGATAACCCATCAATCCTCTACCCCTAATGCAATTCCCAGCTGCCTATTCCTTTTCAAGTGCCCATTAATTCCCATTTATCCGTCCACCACCCCCTAGTGGGGTGCCGCAAGGCTCATTGCTGGGAACGCAGTTATTTACAATATATATTAACGATTTAGACGAGGGAATTAAATGTAACATCTCCAAGTTTGCGGATGCCACAAAGCTGGGTGGCAGTGTGAGCTGCGAGGAGGATGCTGTGAGGCTGTGAGGCTGTAGGGTGAGTTGGACAGGTTGGGTGAGGGGGCAGATGCATGGCAGATGCAGTAAAATGGGACTAAATGTGACGTTCTCCACTTTAGTGGCAAGAACAAGAAGACAGATTATTATCTGAATGGTGTCAGATTAGGAAAAGGGGAGGTGCAATGATACCTGGGTGTCCTTGTACACCAGTCAATGAAAGTAAACTGCACGTACAGCAGGCAGTGAAGAAAACTAATGGCATCTTGGCCTTCATTGTGAGAGGATTGGAGTTTAGGAGCAAGGAGGTCCGACTGCAGTTGTGCAGGGTCCTGTTGAGACCACACCTGGAAAATTGTGTGCTGTTTTGATCTCCTAATTTAAGGAAAGACATTCTTGCTATTGTGGGAGTGCAGTGTAGGTTCATCAGGTTAATTGCCGGGATGGCGGGACTGACATATAATGAAAGAATGTATCACAAATGCTGGAGTAACTCAGCAGGTCAGGCAGCATCTAGGAGAGAAGGAATGGGTGACGTTTTTGGTCGAGACCCTGTTCAGACTGATTCTGAAAGGGTCGACTGGGCTCGTATTCACTGGAATTTAGAAAGATGAGATAGGATCTTATGGAAACATGTAAAATTCTTTAGGGATTGGAGAGGCTACATGCAGGAAAAATGTTCCCGATGTTGTGGGAGTCCAGAACCAGGGGTTATAGTTTAAGAATAAAGGGTAGGCCATTATCATATTGAATGACGGTGCAGGCTCGAAGGGCCGAACGGCCTACTCCTGCACCTATTTTCTATGCAGCACCCGAGGTCAGGATCGAACCCGCTCACCAGAACTGGGAGACAGCAGCACTATTTGTGTCACTGCGCTGCCCTGTTATTACACGCGTCACAGGGATCAAACCTGCACAAGATCAGGAAATCGAAACTTAAAAGCCTCACCAGAACTCCAGAAATCTTCTCTTTCTGTTGCTGCTCCATTTGCTGGATCCCTGATTTATCTTTTGTGAGAGACTGGATGGAAGCTTTAACCTGACCCTGCGATTGTTTGAAAATCGGAGAATAAAAGTGTTAGACAATAAAAACGGAATTAAACAATGATGCGATCAAAATCGGTTTGCTTTTACCTTGTAGTTTTCAACAGCTTCATCTATCAGAATGAAGCGGTGATCTCTGTGTTCCCGCCCACCTGCACAAACCACACAGATCAGCTTCTTGTCAGTTTCACAAAACAGCTTCAGTTCTTCCTGATGTTCCTCGCAGTGAAGTTTACTTTCCTTCTCTGTCCGATTCAGGCTCAGTGTTCGAGCTTTCTCAGCCAGTCTCGCCAAGGCCCGACTCACCCTGAGGGTGCGGTCTGTAAACACCTCTCTACATTCCGGGCAGGAGTTTCTCCCCTCCCTGTCCCAACTCTGTGTGATACAGGAGCGGCAGAAGTAGTGCCCACACTCCAGTGACACCGGATCGGTGAAGAAATCCAGGCAGATGGGACAAACTACCTCCTCGGTTAAACTCTCGACCTGTTCTTTCGAAGCCATTTTTTAACTCTGCCATTTCCTGGTTCAAAACGCACGTCCACTGCGCACGCCGCCGTCTAGAGGAATTAATGTAAATCTGACGCAAATGTTCAACGTGAAGATGCAGAAACAAGGAACTGCAGATGCAGGTTTACAAAAAAAAGTGCAAAGTGCTGGAGTAAGTCAGTGGTTCAAACAGCACATCTTGAGAACATGGACAGCTGATGTTTCGGGTCGGGACCCTTCTTCAGACTGATTGTAGAGGGTGGGAGATGGAATAACGATGGGAGGAAGAGGGCAGGACAAAGCCTGGCTGGCAATAGGTTGACACAGTTGAGGGGAGAGATGGAGTTGATAGTCAGACGGTTGGACAAAGGCCAGAGATGAAAAGACAGAAGGTGTGTGACAAAATGATTGAGGACTTGCGAATTATGTCCTGATCTTCAAACAGTCTTCTCCTCAGACGGCCAAAGGTTGTGCAGGTGCACTGAAGGCGCTGGTGAGTTTCACCATCAATGTCTGCCTTCCTCTGGGAAGAGGAGCGCCGGCCAGAGCACCCGAGG
Organism: Rhinoraja longicauda; assembly: GCF_053455715.1. Taxonomy (NCBI): domain Eukaryota; kingdom Metazoa; phylum Chordata; class Chondrichthyes; order Rajiformes; family Arhynchobatidae; genus Rhinoraja; species Rhinoraja longicauda. The sequence continues at coordinate 14,778,441 of NC_135971.1, read as the reverse complement.
GTCACCATCGTTACGACCATTTTAAAGGAAGGAGACAATTCCACCCGCGGAAACTATGGAGGGTTACCCCGCTCTCTACCACAGGGAGGGGTCAGTTACACATTAAACTGTCCTGAATATAGACGGAAGCGGATTGTAGCGCTTGGGGCAATGTAAGGCAGTGCGAAAGGGAGAGGTTGGGCTGGAAAGGATTTATTAATTGGAGTGCAGGAGGATGAAGTGCATAAGATCAAGAGGTGAATAGACAGGGTGAATGCACAGTCTGCTACCCGGAGCAGTGGGATCGAGAACTGGAGGACACAGGTTGTGGTGAGAGGTGCAAGGTTTAATCGGAACCTGAGGAACAACATTTTCACACAGTAGGTCGTGGGTGTCTGGAACAAGCTGCCAGAGGGGGTAAGTGAGGCTGGACAACAACGTGGAGTGGAGTTGAAGCCCCGTTTCCTGAAGAAAGAGGACACCTCCGAATCACCCCTCCTCCTCTTGCTCCTCCTCCCCTTCACCCCTCCTCTCCCTCTCCACCTCTCATCCTCTCCCTCCCCTCTTCTCCTTCCTCCTGTCTCTCAACCCCGACCCCCCTTTCCTCTCCCTCTCTTACACACTGTAAATGTCTCGATTGTATTCATGTATAGTATTTCCGCTAACCGGCTAGCACGCAACAAAAAGCTTTTCCCTTTACCTCGGTACACGTGACATTAAATGAAACAAAACTATTCTTGCGGCCAGCTCTAATGGGCCCTGCACTTTTGTCGCCTTCAGCTCTTCACCCCCACCCCACCTACCACACTGGCCCAAATAAGAGACCCGACCCGAAACGTCACCCATCACTTGTCTCCAGAGATGCTGCCTGACCCGCTGAGTTACTCCAGCATTTGTGTCCATGTTTGGTATAACCAGCATCTGCGGTTTGTTGCTTCTACATCAAGTCTCCGTACTTCTTATGTCAGACAGAGGGCGGCAATCAAAGTCCGACCGCGAGGATTAGGGCGAAGGAGGGAGGCAACAGGGTCAGGTGACCAGGGCTGTAAAAATGTCAAGGTATTGGACCTTTCCAATGACATGCACTTGCAGTATCATTAACTCTATTCGATTATCAGATTACTTCAACAGATATATCCAATGTCACTTCATTGAATTTGGACAACTTGCACAACGTGTAACATGCACAAGAATCGCATGGAAAATTTGATTTAATCTGAATTAAGTGTCTTGGTTCTAATACTGTGAGATGGAAATAAACCCCAAAGCGTTTGGACTGTAAGTTTGCTTTTAAACTCCGTTTTTGAAATTCCTGCGTGCAATTTGCAATCACATTTCCCACATTGTAAAATAGTGGCTGCATTTGAAAGTTATTTTGTCAGTAAAGCACTTTGGAGTCTCCTATGTGAGATGTGAGGATATTGTGTGAATGCAAGAAGGTGCTTAGTTGCGCTTGGAAGAAACAGTCCATCTCCGATGCTGAAACTGAGGTTGTGAGTGGATAAAGTAGCCGAAGGTGTCCGTGGACTTGGAGTGGGAATTGGTCGCTCGCCCTTGCCCAGAAATGGAGACAGAGCCGCCGGGAAATGGCAGGGGTTCGGTGAGAGCCCAAGCAGAGGAAAGTGGGGACTATTTGGAAAGTACTCCCATTTAATCCACAAATTTCGCGTCGTATAACCCCAGTGAGCGCGGAAATAAAACCAGGGATAATGTAAATAAATGTAGGAAGAGTGAAATAAACAGCAAGTGGAATCAGAGCTGTCGATCCGTTCATTTCAACGCGTTAACCGTTTCAGGCAACTGAACAGAAATACTTTTGTGAAAATATAAAGATTGAAACAATCTCTCTTCCCGCGGGTTCAGCAGCGGCCGCGGGCGGCGGGTCCTGAGCTCTGGGCTCCCCCCGGGTCCGAAACTCACCCCGAGTCACAACGCGGCACAAGCGGTGATGGTGCGGATTTCAACAGCGGATCTTTCATTCATTTGTTCTATATCTCCCCATATCACCGTCGATATCTCTCGTTTCCCTTTCCCCTGACTCTCAGTCTCAAGAAGGGTTTCGACCCGAAACGTCTCCTATTCCTTTTCTTCGTAGATGCTGTCTGACCCAGATGTTTGCTTCTATCTTTGGTTGGCCGAATGGCCTGTTTCAATGCTGAATCTCTGCACCAAACCGTGATCTGTTAATCGGGAACAGGAGTTCTTGCACGTCTTCATCTTGCCACTGGATAGATGGCAGCAACGCCACGCGGTGCGACCACAGACCAGCTGTAACTTTGAGAATTAACTTTGACAATTGCAGAAACAGCGGGAATCTGATTTAATAAGTGATTTTTGTGACCTTTCACTACACCTGCGGCCCAAACCACATGCATGATTTAAAACGTTGAGGCTTTAAAATGTGGAATAAAAGCAGAAATTGTCCCAAATACTCAGCATCTCACGCAGCATCTGCGAGGTGAAACAGACCTTACATTTCAGTTCTAATACTAATGACGAATGGTGTTCAACTCTGTTTATCTCTCTTCAGATGCTAACCGTTCTGCTGTGTATTTATTGGATCTTCTGTCTTTATTTCAGATTTTCAGCATTGCGTTTTTTCTAGTTTTTCCAATTGAATGGGCGTTTGGAATGTGAGTCTGACCATAAACTGCCAACAAAGAAACAGAAAACGTTGTCGGCATTCAGCAGGTCGGGCAGTATACTGTGTCTGAAAAGGGAAGGGTTAATATTTCCGATGTACTGTGGAGCTGCGGATAGAGCAGCTGCGTCACAGGGCCAGGGAGCCGGGTTCGATCCTGACCTCAGGTGTTGTCTGTTCAGTTTGCACGTCCTCCCTGTGACCGCATGGGGTTCCTCCGGGTGCTCCGGTTCCCTCCCCCATGACAAAGACATGCCGGTTTGTAAATTGCCCCAAGTGTGTTGGTGGGATAACAGAGACCAAAGTGCAAATTGGTGATCAATGGTCGGTGTGGATTCGGTATGCCGAAGGGCCTGTTTCCGTGCTGTATCTCTAAAGTAAAGTCAGCTCCACTCAGAAAATCAACCTTGCTCTCCCCTCAACAGAGAAAACACGACATCAATCAATACTGCACAAGAACAGGCTCTTCATGCCACAATGTCCAGCTTATGGAAGGACTGTTCAGAAGCCTGATAACAGAGGGAGCTGTTCCGGAGACGGATCGGGTAGACGCACAGAATCTCTTGGCAGGAGTAGGGGGATTGAAGAATGAGAAGACATAGGTTTAAGATGAGGGTGGAAAGATTTCATAGGAACGCGAGGCTAACTTTGTTCACACAAAGTGTGGGGGTTTATCTCAGTTACGAGTCCGGGACAGTTTCATTTTACGACGCGGACACCAAGTCCCATCTCCACACCTTCACTGGGAATAAATTCACTGAGAAACTTTATCCTTTCTTCGAGCCTTCTTGGGATGGAAACTGCCTGAGAATCTGCTCCTGTTCCGCCCCGGGTGTGTAAATGGTCGGGTCCCGGGACCGGCGTCAGGAGCGGGGTCAGGGGATGTGGGGCAGACACCCGGTGGACAACAGGTCGGCGCTGAACGGCTCCCGTTTGATTCCCAAAGTCCGCGTCGTAAAAACCCCAGTGAGCGCGGAAATAAAACCAAGGGGGATGTAAATGTGGGAAGCGAGAAATAAACAGCAAGTGGAATCAGAGCTGTCGATCGTTTCATTTTAACGCATTTCACACGACTGTGCACCTGATGTCAGCAGGAATACAGGATGCAGTAGATGAAGTGACCGTGAACCCCTGTCTCATTTGGAAAATCGGCTGGGATCCCTGGATGGAGCTGTGCGGGAAGGTACTGTAAATGCAGTCAGTCCAGTTTAGTTTATTGTCACGTGTCCCGGGCTACAGTGAAAAGCTTTTGTTGGGTGCTGTACAGTTTGCAGAAAATCAAGCCATTTCCACTGTATAGATACATGAGATGGGAAGAACGTTTAGTGCAAGGTAACGCCAGTAAAGCCCGATCCATGAGAGTCCGAGGGTCAACAAATAGGTAGATAGTGGTTGAGCACTGCTCTCTGGTAGGATAATTCAGTTGCCTGATAACAGATGGGAAGACACTGTCCCTGAATTTGGAGGTGTGGATCTTACTAGTGGCTTGTACAGTTGTATCAAATCCTGTATATCATACCCTCACGGTCCCAAGCAAATATGCCAAACGCTTTCGTCACCACCCTGCCCATTCCTTTTGCAATTTTCATCGAGCTGTGCATCTACATTCCAATATCTCTTTCGTCTGCTAAAAATAACACAGGGCGTAAATTTTTAATGTGTGTATTCTGCCCTGGCCTGTCTTGGCAACTTGCATCACCTTAACCCAGTTAAATAAATCAGCCTTTAATCCGCCCATTGGCCCAGTACATGAATATCTTGTTCCATCCCAAAGAAATTGATTCACTCTCCAAATGTCACCAGCGAAACGTAAAAACATAGAAACAAATAAAATAGGTGTAGGAGTGGGCCATTCTGCCCTTCGAGCCAGCACCACCATTTTAATTTGATCATGGATGATCATCCAAAATCAGTACCCTGTTCCTGCTTTCTCCCCATATCCTTTGATTCCGTTAACCCGAAGAGCTACATCTAAATCTCTCTTAAATACACCCAGTGAATCGGCATCCACTGCCTTCTGCGGCAGAGAATTCCACTGATTCACAACTCTCCTGGCGAAAAGGTACTCCTTTATCTCAGTCCGAATTGGCCGACCCCTCATTCTTCAAGTGTGACCCCTGGTTCTGGACTCCCCCAAAATCGAGAACATCTTTCCTGCATTCACCAGGTCTAATCCGCTAAGAATTTTATGTTTCTACCAGAATAAGGTGTCTGTCCTGCCTCTTCCACTCTCCTACTCCCCCTCCTCATTGGCCGCCACTCCCGTCACTCGGGCATGTCCGGGCGGGTCCTGCCTCCGGTGGCCATCTTGGGCGCGGCGAGTGGAAAAGGGATTTAAGTCTTTTTTTTAAGTCTAAAATGTCAAGAACTTTTAAAATATAACACCAATTTGAACGAAACGCGCTACTTGAAACATTATCCTGGGCATAATGTCTAACAACTCTCCTTCAAATTGAAGCTATATTTGTAAAGCTACAGAGATTTTAAAGTTTAAACATTTAATTTCTAACCCATTTCTCGAAGGTCTTCAGCGTGTGACGTCACAATGGGACCCGTGCGCCTGTGAGAGATGAGCTCGCGCTCCCCCCCCCCACCTTTAACTAATGCGCTTCCCCCCCCAACCCCCCCGCCGGTCTTCAGCGTGAGACGTCACAATGGCACACGTGCGCCTGTGAGAGATGAGCTCACGCTCCCCCCCCCCCCCCCCCAGGACCGTTACGTAATGCACTCCTCCACCCCCTGGACCTTAAACTAATGCGCCCCCCCCCCCCCCCCCGGACCTTTAGCTAATGCGCCGCCCCCTCGCACCACTAACTATTGCGCTCCCCCCCCCCCCCCGGACCTTTAACTAATGCGCTCACTGCCCCCCCCCCCCCCGCCCGGAGTACCGCCGTCCGTCCCGGCATGCCTCGCGCCCTGACATTCCTCAGATCGGGCAGCGCTGCCCGCCGGGAGGTGTCGTCGCCTCTCCCGCTCCTAGAAAGGAGGGGAGGGGCACCCGCCCGACTGACGGCAGTGCCGTGCTCAGTGCCTTCCTCTCCCCTTTCCTCTCCCCCCCTCGCACGGAGTAGCTTTAAGCGGCGTTGCCGGGCCTACAGGAGGGGGGGGTCGAGTGTGTGGAGGAGAGGGTGAGGGTAGGAGGGGAGTGGGGGTGGGGAGAAGGAGAGAGTGGTGGAGGAGGGGGAGGAGAGAGTGGGGGTGGGGGGGAAGAGTGGGAGTGGGGGGAAGTGGGTCGGGGAGAGTTGGGGAGGAAAGGTGGGGGAAGGGGAACTGGGTGTGGGGGCAGGGGATTGCGGGAGTAAGGGGGGTTGGGGGTCGGGGTAAGAGAGTGGGGGTGGGGGAGGGGGACAGCGCGGGGCAGGGGAGAGTGGGGTGTGGAAGAGGGGAGAATGAGGGGAGGGGGTGATGGAGGAGAGAGTGGGGTGGGGGAAGTGAGGGGGGAAGGGGCGTGGGATGAGAGAGTGGGGGGTGTTCGGGAGAAGGAGTGGGGAGGAAAGAGTGGAGGGAGGGGGAGGAGGGCATGGGGGTGGGGGGAGAGTGGGGGTTGTGGAGGAGAGTGGGGGTGTTGGGGTAGGAAGGGGTGGGGAGGAGAGAGTGGGGGGGGGTGGGGGGAGGAGAAAGTGGGGGTGGGGGGATAGTGGGGTGGGGAGGAGGGCAGGGTGGGGTGGGGACAAGGGAAAAATGGGGGTGGGGAAGAGTGGGGGTGGGGAGGAGGGAAGATTGGGGGTGGGGGAGAGTAGGGTGGGGTGGGAGGTGGGGGCGAGTGGGGGTGAGGGGAGGGGGAGTGGGGAATAGGGATGGGGAGATGGAAATGGGGGTGGAGGCAACGTTAGGGTGAGTGGGGTAGGGGAGGGGATAGTGGGGGAGGGACAAGTGGAGGTGGGGGCAGTGTAGGTGCAAGTGGGGGTGGGTAGGGGGGATGGAGTGGGTCAGTGGGGGAGTTGGGGGGATAAGGGGGATTGAGTGGAGGGGAGGATGTTGAGGGTGATACAATACAGGAGAGGCGTTGGGTCCAAGGCTCACTCAGTGACACCCTCAACCCAGGACGTAGCTGACCTCCCTGACCAGCTTGTTGAGTCTCTTCCCTTCCGCCGCTGAGATGCTGCTGCTCCAGCAGACCACTCCATAGAAAATGGCAGATGAAACCACTGTGTTGTAGAAGGTCCTTAGGAGTGCCCCCAGTACTCCAAAGTACCTGAGTCTCCTTAGCAGATAAAGTCTGCTCTGGCCCTTTCTGTATAACGCATCGGTATTTTCGGTCTGGTCCAATTTATTATTGAGGTAAACACTCAGGTACTTATAAGAATCCACCCTCTCAATGTCCATTCCCTGGATGTTCACCGGTGTCGGGGGGACATGGCTGCGCCTGCGGAAATCTACCACCATCTCCCTGGTTTTCCCAGCGTTGATCCGGAGGCAGTTCTGCTGGCACCTGTGCACAAACTCCTTGATCAGTTCTGTGTACGCCCTGTCCTCGTCGCCCGTGATGAGGCCTACGATGGCAGAGTCGTCAGAGAACGTCTGTAGATAGGAGCTGTGCCTGAAGTCCGCAGTGCCTTCCTCTCCCCTTTCCTCTCCCCCCCTCGCACGGAGTAGCTTTAAGCGGCGTTTCCGGGCCTTCAGGAGGGGGGGTCGAGTGTGTAGAGGAGAGGGTGAGGGTAGGAGAGGAGTCAAGTCAAGTCAATTTTATTTGTATAGCACATTTAAAAACAACCCACGTTGACCAAAGTGCTGTACATTTGATTAGGTTCCAATAGAAAAAAAATGAAAACATACAGTAGTACGCAAACAGTTCACAGCGCCTCCTCAATGAGCCTCAAACGCTAGGGAGTAGAAATATGTTTTGAGCCTGGACTTAAAGGAGTCGATGGAGGGGGCAGTTCTGATCGGGAGAGGGATGCTGTTCCACAGTCTAGGAGCTGCAACCGCAAAAGCGCGGTCACCCCTGAGTTTAAGCCTAGACCGTGGGATAGTGAATAGCCCCAAGTCGGCCGATCTGAGGGACCTGGAGTTAGAGAGGGGGGTTAGAAGATTTTTGATGTAGGGGGGGGAGTGTCCATTTAGGGCTTTATACGTGAATAGGAGGAGCTTGAAGTTGATTCTGTACCGTACAGGGAGCCAGTGGAGAGAGGCCAGAATCGGGGTGATGTGGTCCCTTTTACGGGTACCCGTCAGGAGTCTCGCTGCGGCGTTTTAGACCAGTTGCAGGCGGGACAGGGAAGATTGGCTGATCCCAGTGTATAGGGAGTTGCAGTAGTCGAGGCGGGAGGAAATGAAAGCGTGAATGATTTTTTCTGTGTCGTCGAATTTGAGGAAAGGTTTGATTTTGGCTATGGTTCGAAGTTGGAAGAAGCTGGCTTTTACCACAGCGTTGACTTGCTTATCAAATTTTAATGCAGAGTCAAATATCATGCCGAGGTTTTTGACATGCGGTTTGACTAGGCAGGATAGGCTTCCAAGACTGCCTGTTATCAATTTGATGGAGTCGGGGGGGCCGAATAGGATGACCTCAGACTTGCTCTCATTTAATTGGAGGAAGTTCTGTGCCATCCAACATTTTATGTCCTCAAGGCAGTGTGAGAGGCTGTTTAAATTTGACTGGTTGTTGGGTTTCAGGGGGAGGTAAAGCTGAGTGTCATCGGCATAGCAGTGGAAAGAAATGCCGTGCCTTTGAATGATTTGGCCAAGGGGGAGCATGTATAGAGAGAAGAGAATGGGGCCTAGGATTGAGCCTTGTGGAACTCCGCAGGAGAGGCTAGCTGGAGCAGAGGAATAACTGCCTATGTTGATGGCGAAACTCCTATCTTTGAGGTACGAAGCGAACCAGCTCAGGGCAGTGCCATCAATGCCAACCGCGTACCGGAGACGGTCAATAAGGATGGTGTGGTCCACTGTATCGAATGCTGCGCTGAGGTCGAGAAGGAGCAGGATTGCACAGTCGCCGGTGTCGATGGCGAGAAGCAGGTCGTTGTGTACCTTCAACAAGGCAGACTCTGTGCTGTGGTGGGCTCTGAAACCTGACTGGAAACTTTCCAGGATGGTGTTTTGGTGCAGGTAGGGCACTAATTGGTTAAGGATTGCCTTTTCAAGGACTTTTGACAGGAATGGCAGTTTGGAAATGGGTCTGTAGTTGCTAGGCAAGGTGGGGTCTAGGTTAGGTTTTTTCAGTAGGGGCTGGACCACCGCGTGCTTGAAACTGGTTGGAACAGTGCCAGTGGCCAGAGAACTGTTGATAATAGAGAGGATGCTGGGACCAGCTATTGCAATGACATCCTTCAGAAGGGCAGTGGGAGCAGGATCAAGGGGGCAGGTTGCAGGTTTCATAGCGGAGATAAGCTTTGCAAGGGAGGATAGAGTGACGGGTTGGAAGCAGTCCAATTTAGATGAACAGACTAGTGAGACAGCTAGGTCACGGGTGGGAGGGGAAATGTTCATTCTAATATTCTCAACTTTGTTGGTGAAAAATTTAGCGAATTCTTCGCACTTAGCAGGGGACCCAACTAAGCTGGTACTGGGGGCGGGACATATGACAGAGGTAATTGTTCTAAATAGGACCTTGGAGTTATGAGAGTTTTTGGAAATAAGGTCGGAGAAGTATTGTGCTCTAGCAGACTTTACTGCTTCCTGGTATTTGAGAAGATTGTTTCTCAGAATTTCGAAGGAAATTTGAAGCTTGTCACATTTCCATCTCCTTTCTGATTTTCTGCACTCCCTTCTTAGGGCTTTGGTGGTGTCATTGAGCCACGGCCGACCTTTGGGCTTAGGCTTTTTCATTTTAAGGGGAGCGATAGAATCCAGGATGGAAGAGCAAGTGATATTAAATAAAGAGGCGAGATCCTCAGTGCTGAGATGGGGGGGAGAGGCCTCAATAGTGCAGATGTTGGGGGCAGCTGTGAGAGCCTCGGAGAATTTACTGGCAGTCAATGAATTTATGTCGCGGGAGTAGCGAACAGGGAGATGAGATTTTGCGGGAGATAAAGGCAGAGATGCGTCAAAAATGATAGCGCTGTGGTCCGATAGACAGGCTTCAGTAGTTTCAATGTTGTTGATTGGGAATCCGGACGATAACACTAGGTCGAGAGTATGGCCTAACTTGTGAGTGGGTCCCGTGGTGTGAAGAGTCAGATTGAAGGACTCAACCAGGTGCATAAATTCACTCACAAGAGGCTTAGTGGGACAGCAAACATGAATATTAAAGTCACCAAGAATCATGATCCGGTCAAATTTGGGCAAAATGCTAGAAATCAGATCAGCAAATTGGGTGATGAAGTCCTTATGCAATTTTGGTGGGCGATACACAAGAACAATTAAGAGGGGTGGGGAGAAGGAGAGAGTGGTGGAGGAGGGGGAGGAGAGAGTGGGGGTGGGGGGGAAGAGTGGGGGTGGGGGGAAGGGGGTTGGGGAGAGTTGGGGAGGAAAGGTGGGGAAAGGGGAACTGGGTGTGGGGGCAGGGGATTGCGGGAGTAAGGGGGGTTGGGGGTCGGGGTAAGAGAGTGGGGTGGTGGAGGGGGACAGCGCGGGGCAGGGGAGAGTGGGGTGTGGAAGAGGGGAGAATGAGGGGAGGGGGTGATGGAGGAGAGAGTGGGGTGGGGGGAAGTGAGGGGGGAAGGGGGTGGGGATGAGAGAGTGGGGGGTATTCGGGAGAAGGAGTGGGGAGGAAAGAGTGGAGGGAGGGGGAGGAGGGCATGGGGGTGGGGGGAGAGTGGGGGTTGTGGAGGAGAGAGTGGGGGTGTTGGGGTAGGAAGGGGTGGGGAGGAGAGAGTGGGGGGGGGTGGGGGGAGGAGAAAGTGGGGGTGGGGGGATAGTGGGGTGGGGAGGAGGGCAGGGTGGGGTGGGGACAAGGGAAAAGTGGGGGTGGGGAAGAGTGGGGGTGGGGAGGAGGGAATATTGGGGGTGGGGGAGAGTAGGGTGGGGTGGGAGGTGGGGGCGAGTGGGGGTGAGGGGAGGGGGAGTGGGGAATAGGGATGGGGAGGTGGAAATTGGGGTGGAGGCAACGTTAGGGTGAGTGGGGTAGGGGAGGGGATAGTGGGGGAGGGACAAGTGGAGGTGGGGGCAGTGTAGGTGCAAGTGGGGGTGGGTAGGGGGGATGGAGTGGGTCAGTGGGGGAGTTGGGGGGATAAGGGGGATTGAGTGGAGGGGAGGATGTTGAGGGTGATACAATACAGGAGAGGCGTTGGGTCCAAGGCTCACTCAGTGACACCCTCTCCCCTTCCCTTTCTCCCATCTACGCGGAATGGGCCCAACGGGTCCACTTGGTCTAGTTATAAATAAAAGTAAAGACAATGATAAATTGTCATCAGTTTATGTGTATTCTTAACTGTTCCTGTTGACTCGTCTGATGGGAGCAGTGCTGGTTGTGCAGTCTCACAGCAGCGGGAAGGAAGGATGTCCTATATCTCTCCTTCACGCACTTGGGGTGAAGGAGTCTGTCACCGAAGGAGCTACTCAGTGCAGTGACAGTGTCCTGCATGGGGTGGGAGTCCTTGCCCAGCAGCGATGTTAACTTTGCCATCATCCTCCTCTCTCCCACCACCTGCACTGAGTTGAGGGGGCAACCCAGGACGTAGCCGACCTCCCTGACCAGCTTGTCGAGTCTCTTCCCTTCCGCCGCTGAGATGCTGCTGCTCCAGCAGACCACTCCATAGAAAATGGCCGATGAAACCACTGTGTTGTAGAAGGTCCTTAGGAGTGCCCCCAGTACTCCAAAGGACCTGAGTCTCCTTAGCAGATAAAGTCTGCTCTGGCCCTTTCTGTATAACGCATCGGTATTTTCGGTCTGGTCCAATTTATTATTGAGGTAAACACTCAGGTACTTATAAGAATCCACCCTCTCAATGTCCATTCCCTGGATGTTCACCGGTGTCGGGGGAACATGGCTGCGCCTGCGGAAATCTACCACCATCTCCCTGGTTTTCCCAGCGTTGATCCGGAGGCAGTTCTGCTGGCACCTGTGCACAAACTCCTTGATCAGTTCTGTGTACGCCCTGTCCTCGTCGCCCGTGATGAGGCCTACGATGGCAGAGTCGTCAGAGAACGTCTGTAGATAGGAGCTGTGCCTGAAGTCCGCAGTGTACAGGGTGAACATGAATGGAGGTAGCACTGTTTCCTGCGGAAGCCCTGTGCTGCAGACCACCCTATCCGATACCAGGTCCTTTGTTCTCACATAATGTGTCCAAAACAAATTCCCGGTTGCGGGTGGGAACCCGTAGGGATCAGGCTCTGCCTGCCTCTCTGTAGAATGCGGGTAACATGTCTTGTTTCAGTCGTGGCCACACCCCCCCCCCCCTCGCCTCTTTCTCAGGTACATTGGGGCGGGTATTTGAAGCTTTTAAGAGCATTTAATAAAACATTTGGACAGGTGCATGGCTGTGGGATGGGCCACACGCGGCACATGGGACTGACTTAGATGGGGGCATCTTGGTCGGCATTCAACAATTGGAAACATAGAAACATCGAATATAGGTGCAGGAGTAGGCCCTTCGGCCCTTAGATCCAGCACGGTCATTCAATATGATCATGGCTGATCATCTAAAATCAGTACCCTGTTCCCCATATCCCTTGATTCCTTTAGCCCGAAGTGCTATATCCAACTCTGTCTTTAAAAGATCCATTGAATTGACCTCCACTACCTTTTGTGGCAGAGAATTCCACAGATTTAAAACTCTCTGGGTGAAAAAAAAACCTACCTGGCGGGGAATGGTACCATCACAAAGACACACCACCTGATGCTCTTGTGGGAGGCCATTTGGCCCATCATTCCCACCCTGGAGCCAACTGCACTCTCCCAAAATCGCATTCCCCTAAACTAAACTAACAACTAAACGAAACATTCCTGTTGTGTATAGAAACATAGAAAATATGTGCAGGAAGAGGTTATTGTACGTAGTAGATGAGAAGGAATTACTTTAGTCAAAGGATGGTGAATCTGTGGAATTCCTTGGCACAGAAGGCTGTGGAGGCCACGTCAGTGGATATTTTTAAGGTAGGGATAGATTAGTACGGGTGGTCAGGGGTTATGAGGAGAATCGGGGAGAATGGGGTTTGGAGGGAGAGATCGATCAGCCATGATTGGATGGTGGAGTAGACTTGATGGGCCGAATGGCCTAATTCTATTCCTGTCACTTATGGCCTGATGACCTCGAACCCGGTGGACAACAGGTCGGCGCTGAACGGCTCCCATTTAATCCCCAAATTCCGTGTCGTAAAACCCCAGTGAGCGCGGAAATAAAACCAGGGGGAATGTAAATGTGGGAAGAGTGAATTAAGCAGCAAGTATTATAAAATGTAGGGTCTGCAGAAGGGTCTCGACCCTAAACATCACCCATTCCTTCTCTCCGGAGATGCTGTCTGACCCGCTGAGTTACTCCAGCATTTTGTGATACCTTCGATTTGTACCAGCATCCGCAGTTATTTTCCTACAAAAACAGCAAGTGAAATCAGAGCTGTTCATTTCAACGCGTTAACTGCGCCCGTCAACGGAGCAGAAATACTTTTGTGAAACTGTAAAGATGCAGTACAGAACGCCACAGGAGATCCTTCTTCCCTGTGGCAATAAAACTGCACAACTCCTCCCCCTTCTGTCGCGGGGCAGCGATAGAGTTGCTGGCTGACAGCGCCGGGACCCGGGTTCGATCCCGACTGCTGTCTGTACGAAGTTCTCCCTGTGACCACGTAGGTTTTTTCCAAGATCTTCGGTTCTCTCTCACACTCCAAAGACGTACGGGGTTTGTATGTTAATTGGCTTGGTAAAAGTGTAAATTGTCCCCAAACTAAACTATACTTTGATCGAAAAATGTCACAATGATCTTTTATAATTGTAATAAACAGATGGCAATGTAACCGGTGAATTGGGTTGCGAACAAATGACCGCTTGACCCCTCTGTGATCCCGAACCAGTCCGGAGAAAGCTCTCGGCTGAAATGTCACCCATTCCTTCTCTCCAGAGATGCTGCCTATCCCGTTGAGTTACTCCAGCTTTTTGTCTATCCTCGGTTTCAACCATCGTCTGCATTTCCATCCTTCACACCTCATCTAGAGCACTGATGCGGGAGAGATGGATGAAGTGAGAGAAGGAGATGGTATCCTCACAGGAGGCTGGGCTAGTGGAAGCACTGACTGGGTACCTGTTGGAGTCAGTGCGTTTGTGGTCAATGTCCAGATGTCTAGGGAAAAATGGAGCACACAATGGTCTATTGTTGACTGTGGAAATTATCATTATGGGGCACGAATAATAAAACTAGTGGGACGCCTATGGTGGGTAGAGGGAGAAGCAGGGAGAGGGAATGAAAGGGTTACTTGAAATTAGAGAAATCAATATTAATACCGCTGGTTTGCAAGCTGCCCAATGGAAATATCAGGTGCTGTTCCTCCAATTTGCGTGTGGCCTCACTCTGACAGTGGAGGAGGCCCAGGGCAGAAATGTCAGTATGGGAATGGGAATGGGAGTAAAAACATTTGACAACCGTGAGATCACGTAGGCCAAGGCGGAAGATCGGTGCTCAGCTAAACGATTGCCCAGATTGCACTTGGTCTCGCCGAGAGTTAGGAATCCAGTAGTCGCAACACCTGTCTCTATACGTTCTCCCTAGACACCACTCAGGGACGCCGCCAGTCCTTTCATGTGAGGCAGAGGTTCACTTGCACCTCCACCAAAAACATCTACTGTATCCGTTCTTCTCGACGTGGACTCCAAATTATCGTAATGGTTGAACTCTGGTCACTGGCCCCGAGGCAGAGGCTCTACTCGCTGCTCCACAGTACCACAGAAATATTAAGCCTCCCTATCCACATACTACTTTCTGCTCGACCTGTCGAATGCTGCCAACGTTTTCTGTCCGTTTTATTTTCTTGGCAATTTATAGTCAGACTCATATTCCAATCGAACATTGAACTGGAAAAACTAAAAAAAAGCAGATGCTGAAAATCTGAAAGACATAAGATCCAACAAATACCCAGCAGATTGGTTAGCTTCTGTAGAGAGCGAAACAGAGTTAATGGCTCAGGTTGAACACCATTCATCATTAGTATTAGATCTGAAATGTACGGTCTGTTTCACCTTGCAGCTGGCTAACCTACTGAGTATTTGGGGGAATTTCTACTTTTATTCCACATTTTAAGCCATGCACGTGGTCTGGGCCGCAGGTGTGGTAATAGGTGACAAAAGTCACTTATTAAATCTGATTCCCGCTGTTTCTGCAATTGTCAAAGTTAATTCTCAAAGTTACAGCTGGTCTGTGGTCGCACCGCGTGGCGTTGCTGCGCGTCCTGATCTTCAAACAGTCTTCTCCTCAGACGGCCAAAGGTTGTGCAGGTGCACTGAAGGCGCTGGTGAGTTTCACCATCAATGTCTGCCTTCCTCTGGGAAGAGGAGCGCCGGCCAGAGCACCCGAGGGTCACCATCGTTACGACCATTTTAAAGGAAGGAGACAAATCCACCCGCGGAAACTATGGAGGGTTCCCCCGCTCTCTACCACAGGGAGGGGTCAGTTACACATTAAACTGTCCTGAACATAGAGGAAAGCGAAGAGTAGCGCTTGGGACAGTGTAAGGCAGGATAAAATGCTGGAAACAACTGCAGAGTGGATTCACGAAGATGGTGCCAGGATTTGAGGGTCAGAGCGAAAGGGAGAGGTTGGGCACGGAAGGATTTATTAATTGGAGCGCAGGAGGCTGAAGTGCATAAGATCAAGAGGTGAATAGACAGGGTGAATGCACAGTCTGTTACCCGGAGCAGTGGAATCGAGAACTAGATTTGTGGTGAGAGGTGAAAGATTTAATCGGAACCTGATGAACAACATTTTCACACAGAAGATTGTGTGTGTCTGGAACAAACTGCCAGAGGGGGTAAGTGAGGTTGGACAACAACGTGGAGTGGAGTTGAAGCCCCATTTCCCGAAGAAAGACACCTCCGAATCACCCCCTCCTCCTCTTGCTCCACCTCCCTCTCACCCCTCCTCTTCCTCTCCTTTACCCCACCTCCTCGCCCTCTCCCTCTCCTCCTCCCCCTCTCCTCCACTCCCTTTCACCCTCCTCACCCTCTCCCTGCACCTCCTCCTCACCCCCCCTCTTCCTCTCCTTCACCTCCCCTCCTCATCTTCTTCCACTACCTCACCTCTCCTCCTCACCCCTCCATTTCTCTCTCCTCCTCTCCCTCACCCCTCCATTTTTCTCTCCTCCTCTCCCTCACCCCTCCATTTCTCTCCCCTCCTCCACTCCGGGCCTCCATGGCCGCCTCTCTCCGCAGCCGCCGCCGCTCCTTGTTGAGCCGCTGCCGGTCGGGGCCGCCGCTGCAGGCCCGGCGGAGAGGGAGGGGGATGAAGAGCCGCAGCAACAGCGGGTCTCGGGTTGCCGCCGCCATCAGCGCCATGGGGTCGTGCTTCCATAATACCGGTTGCCATCAAAGCTGAAGTGAACAGTAATCAGTCGGTATGTGTAGGAAGGAACTGCAGATGCTGGTTTAACCCGAAGACAAATTGCTGGACTAACTCAGCGGGACAAACAGCATCTCTGGAGAGAAGGAATGGATGACGTTTCGTGTCAAGACCCATCTTCAAACGGTCAAAATCGACCCGTGCGTTGGAAGGAACTGCAGATGCTGGTTTAAACCGAAGATTGAGTCTGAAGAAGGGTCTCGACCCAAAACGTCACCCATTCCTTCTCTCCAGAGATGCTGCCTGTCCCGCTGAGTTACTCCAGCTTTTGCGTCTATCTTCAGCAATCGGTCGGTGACAAGCTTTGAGTTTAAAGTCTGAAGATGTTAGAGGGGATAATTGAGGTGTAAGTGAGGAATCAGGCTGGCAGATGGCATCACAGATCCTGATTACACAATAATCAGAAAAAAATATAAGGTGTGAACAAGAGCTAGTTTAAAAGCATTAAATTCTCCAAGTAAGCTTCAGTAAGTTTTAGAGATATAGGTTTCAAAGGTCTTTTATTGTCACATGTACCAATTAAGGTACAGTGATATGCGAATTACCATATAGCCAGATTTTAAAAAAAGCAACAGGACACAGAATTACATATAAGTTAACATAAACATCCACCACAGCGGATTCCCCACATTTTTCACTGTGACGGAAGGCAAACATGTCCAATCTTCGTCCTCTTTATTATCTTCCACTTTATAGCACAGAAGCAGGCCCTTCGGCCCACCGAATCCGCACCGACCACCGATCCCCGCACACCAGCACTATCCCACACACATTAGGGACAA
Organism: Rhinoraja longicauda; assembly: GCF_053455715.1. Lineage (NCBI taxonomy): Eukaryota > Metazoa > Chordata > Chondrichthyes > Rajiformes > Arhynchobatidae > Rhinoraja > Rhinoraja longicauda. The sequence continues at coordinate 14,761,609 of NC_135971.1, read as the reverse complement.
TTTACAATTTTACCGAAGCCAATTAACCTATAACCTGCACGTCTTTGGAGTGCGGATGGAAACCTGAGCATCCGGTGAAAACCCACGCAGGTCACGGGGAGAACACACGTACTCGGGGTTTCTGCCCCACAGCCCCTGAGCCCCGCTCCTGACGCTGGTCCCGGGACACGACCCTTTTACACAACCCGGAGCGGAACCGGAGCAGATCCTCAGCCATTGGTTTATAAACCAATAAGGCCCGAAGAAAGGATAAAGTTTCTCCGTGAATTTATTCCCAGTGAAGGTGTGGAGATGGGACTTGGTGTCCGCGTCGTAAAATGAAACTGTCCCGGACTCGTAACTGAGATAAACTCCCACCCTCCCGGGGATGGGACGGGCGGGGAGACGGGATGGAGGGGAGGTGAGTGCATCAAACTCGTCACCCCCCCGCCTGATGCTCCAGACTCCAGTCTCCGGGGTCAGTGTGACCCGTCTCTTCCTCTCCACAGACTCTGCGGCGACTCCCAGACTCCAGCCCCGACTCCCCGCCACCTCCACCTCCCAGTAATGTCTCCCCGATGTGAATCCCTCCGATCCCAGCACACACGCACTGACTGTAAACCTCTTCCCGGTGTCAGGGAGACTCCTCCGGGTCCGGGTCCATCTCACCCTCTTCCAATCCTCAGACACCTCGAGCCCCGGACTCGCTGTTTCCACATCCAGAGTGACGGAGACTGGGGGGAGAAGCAGAGAATCAGAGAGTCCCCGGGGGTCGGGGGGAGACTCGGGCAGCGCGGCCCCGGGACCGGCGGGCGGACAACTGAAACCCTGCCCGGCGTTTCACCCCGACCACATCGGGTGGACAACAGACATCTCTCCCGGAGTTTTTATCCGGGGATGGAGAGGGGAATTTCGTGAGGTGGGGGAGGGTGGATGGGGAGGACGAGTGCGGAGAGTGAGGAGGATTGCGAGATTGCGGTGGGGATGGAGGAATGAAGCGGGTTATTCAGATATGGAGGCAGATCGGAGCAGGAGGATATTGAGGTGAGCGGTAATTTGAGGTTGTTAAAGAGGAGGCAGAGGTGCGTGGTGGGGTCGTCATCATCACAGTGAAAGGGGCAGACAGGAGGGGCCATATGACCTGCTCCTGTGTTGTTTGAGTGGAGGGTGAGACAAAGGGAAGGGTGGGTTTGTTAGTCAATTGGAGTGGGTGCAAAAGGGTTTACAACAACTTCATCAGGTCTGAAGGGCTGGGTTATCAGGTGAAGTTGGACCATCATCAGGTCGTAATGTCATCAGTGAAAGTATTAGAATTTGGGCATTCGGCCCTTCAATTCTACTCCACCATTTAATCATGGCTGATCTATCTCTACCTCCTAACCCCATTCTCCTGTATTCTCCCCATAACCTCTGACATCTATACTAATCAAGAATCCAGCTATCTCTGCCTTAAAAATATCCACCGACTTGGCCTCCACAGCCTTCTGTGGCAATGAATTCCACAAATTCACCACCCTCTGATTAAAAGCATTTCCCGTCATCTCCTTCCTAACGGAACATCCAGTAATTCTGAGGCTCTGACCTTTCGTCCCTTCCTGCCCAAACCACCCCATCCCCGGGCACATTCCCCTGCAACCGCAGGAGATGCAACACCTGTCCCTTCACCTCCCCCCCTCAACTCCATCCAATTTATCCCAAAGAGGAGGAAAGATTCCAAGGGGAGTAAGAGGCACCCGTGGCTGACAAGGGAAGTCAAGGACAGCATAAAAATAAAAGAGCAGAAGTACAACAAAGCAAAGAAGAGTGGGAAGCCAGAGGATTGGGACTCTTTTAAAGAGCAACAGAAGATGACTAAGAAGGCAATACGTGGAGAAAAGATGAGGTACGAGGGTAAACTAGCCAATAATATAAAGGAGGATAGTAAAAGCTTTTTTAGGTATGTAAAGAGGAAAAAAATAGTCAAGGCAAATGTGGGTCCCTTGAAGACAGAAGCGGGAGAATTTATTATGGGAAACAAGGAAATGGCGGACGAGTTGAACCGGTACTTTGGATCTGTCTTCACTAAGGAAGGTACAAGCAATCTCCCAGATGTTCTAGTGGGCAGAGATCCTAGTGTGACGGAGGAACTGAAGGAAATCCACATTAGGCAGGAAATGGTGTTGGGTAGACTGATGAGACTGAAGGCTGATAAATCCCCAGGGCCTGATGGTCTGCATCCCAGAGAACTTATGGAGGTGGCGCTAGAAATTGTGGACGCATTGGTGATCATTTTCCAATGTTCTATACATTCAGGATCAGTTCCTGTGGATTGGAGGGTAGCTAATGTTGTCCCACTTTTTAAGAATGGAGGGAGAGAGAAAACGGGAAATTATAGACCAGTTAGTCTTACATCAGTGGTGGGGAAGATGCTGGAGTCAATTATAAAAGACGAAATTGCAGAGCATTTGGATAGTAGTAACAGGATTGTTCCGAGTCAGCATGGATTTACGAAGGGGAAATCATGCTTGACTAATCTTCTGGAATTCTTTGAGGATGTAACCAGGAAAATTGACAGGGGAGAGCTGGTGGATGTGGTGTACCTTGACTTTCAGAAAGCCTTTGACAAGGTTCCACATAGGAGATTAGTGGGCAAAATTAGAGCACATGGTATTGGAGGTAGGGTACTGACATGGATAGAAAATTGGTTGACAGACAGAAAGCAAAGAGTGGGGATAAGTGCGTCCCTTTCAGAATGGCAGGAGGTAACTTGTGGAGTACCGCAAGGCTCGGTGCTGGAACCGCAGCTATTTACAATATACATTAATGACTTGGATGAAGGGATTAAAAATACCATTAGCAAATTTGCAGATGATACAAAGCTGGGTGGTAGTGTGAACTGTGAGGAAGATGCTCTGAGGTTGCAGGGTGACTTGGACAGGTTGTGTGAAATGGCAGATGCATGGCAGATGCAGTTTAATGTGGATAAGTGTGAGGTTATCCACTTTGGTTGTAAGAATAGGAAGGCAGAGTATTATCTGAATGGTGTCAAGTTAGGAACAGGGGACGTACAACGAGATCTGGGTGTCCTAGTGCATCGGTCACTGAAAGGAAGCATGCAGGTACAGCAGGCAGTGAAGAAAGCCAATGGAATGTTGGCCTTCATAACAAGAGGAGTTGAGTATAGGAGCAAAGAGGTCCTTCTGCAGTTGTACAGGGCCCTAGTGAGACCGCACCTGGAATACTGTGTGCAGCTTTGGTCTCCAAATTTGAGGAAGGATATTCTTCCTATTGAGGGCGTGCAGCGTAGGTTTAATAGGTTAATTCCCGGAATGGCGGGACTTTCATATGTTGAAAGACTGGAGTGACTAGGCTTGTATGCACTGGAATTTAGAAGGATGAGAGGCGATCTTATCGAAACGTATAAGATTATTAAGGGGTTGGACACGTTAATAATAATAATAATAATGCATTTTATTTATATAGCGCTTTTCATATACTCAAAGACGCTTTACAGAGATTTAGAGAACATAGGGAAATGAATAAATAGATAAATAAGTAAACAAGTAAACGAACAGAGAAAGGAGACAGAAGGTGAGGTGACCTTCAGTGGTTGAAGGCAGTACTGAACAGGTGAGACTTCAGCAATGTTTTGAATGTGGTGAGTGTGGAGGAGTCTCTAACGGTTTGGGGTAGTGAGTTCCATAGGGTGGGAGCAGCGATGGAGAAAGCCCTGTCCCCCCAGGATCTGAGTTAGAGGCAGAAACATGTTCCCAATGTTGGGGGAGTCCAGAACACAGTTTAAGAATAAGCCATTTAGAACTGAGATGAGGAAAAACTTTTTCAGTCAGAGAGTTGTGAATCTGTGGAAATCTCTGCCTCAGAAGGCAGTGGAGGCCAATTCTCTGAATGCATTCAAGAGAGAGCTGGATAGAGCTGTTAAGGATAGCGGAGTCAGGGGGTATGGGGAGAAGGCAGGAACGGGGTACTGATTGAGAATGATCAGCCATGATCACATTGAATGGCGGTGCTGGCTCGAAGGGCCGAATGGCCTCCTCCTGCACCTATTGTCTATTGTCTTTAGATAGTTCCTCTGTCCCTCTCTTCCCCTCCCCTTCCCAGTTCTCCCTCTGTCTTCCTGTCTCCACCTACATCCTTCCTTTGTCCCACCCGAAACGTCACCCTTTCCTTCTCTCCTGAGATGCTGCCTGACCTACTGAGTTACTCCAGCATTTTTGTAAATAAATATCTAGTCCTAGACTCGCTCACTAATTGAAACATCCTCTCCACGTCCATTCTATCCAAACCTTTCACTATTCTGTATGAGATCCCCCCTCATTCCTCTAAGCAACAGCGAGTACAGGCCCAATGCCGACAAACGCTCATCATAGATTCATATACTCATTCCTGAGACTATTCAGACTGGGACATTTTTTCTTGGGAGCCTGTCAGAGTGACATTATAGATGTGTATAAGATGCACAGACAACGTGATTAGCCGCAATACTTTACCCAAGGTCGGAGAGTCTAAACCTCGAGCGCATCAGTTTAAGGTGAGAGTGGAAACAATAAAAAGGACCTGAGGAGCAGGTTTTTCAGTCAGTGGGTAGTGTAGATGTGGAACGATCTGACAGAGGAAGTGGTCGAGGCAGGTACAATTACAACTGTTCACAGAGAATTGGGTAGATACGTGGATAAGAAAGACTTGGAAGGATATGAGCCAGACTCAGGCAAGTGGGGCTAGCTTCGTTGGGCAACGTGGTTGGCATGGTCGAGTCGAGTCAAAGGGCCTGTTGCTGTGCTACAAAGCTCTCTGACTCTGTGATGCTTCCCAGCAGATGAGCTTGGTGGGAGATCAAATCTTCAATTTCCCTTCAGTTCAAAATAACATTAATCTTTGCATCTTAGCATTACTTAAAGATAGACCAATCAAAGGTAGACACAAAATGCTAGAGTAACTCAGCGGGACCGGGAGTGTAAGAGCTCACATTACGAATGTAGCCATGTGGGTTTTATTGCAGGGGTGTAAAAGTGGTGTGAAAGCTCCAGCTTGATTATGTTGCCAGGACATCCTGTTGTCAGCATGGAAGCGCGGTTTATGGCTAAGTGTATCCTTTGATATGGGCAACTGGCTTTAAGGCTTTGAAGGTTAACCATCCTTTGATTGTTAAGGGGAACATTTGGCCATAAAGACTGCTCTTTGGTCCTGGGAATACCAAGGACATGTAGGTCACACAGGACACGGAGGACACAGGGGTCCTAAAGGGCACATAAAGATTTATAGGACATTGTAAAACTTGCCATATAAGGTAGCAACGGAAATGTACTGGCACATGTATTACGGGTATAAAATGTGTGTAATTGTTAGCATTCGGGGAGAGAGACTACACTGGCTTCCTAAGCGTTTCTAAACGCTTCGGTTTCTAGACTCTCTCCCAGCTGGGTGAGTAAAATAAAGAGGTTAAACGAATTCGGTTGTCTGCCTGTTTTTTCTAATAGGCCACGGACTACAACAGGAGCAGCTCTGGAGGGAAGGAATGGGTGACGTTTCAGGTCGAGACCCTTCTTCAGACTGAAGAAGGGTTCAGACCTGAAACATCACCCATTCCTTCTCGACTGAGATGCTGCCTGTCCCACTGAGTCACAGCAGCATTTTGTGTCTACTTTAGATTTAAACCTGCAACTGCAGTTCTTTCGTACACATCTTACTTCAAGATGTCAGAAACAAGAACAATGGAAAAGGTATAAGCTTTACCTTGCTTGAAGTCATCAGATGTTTCTTTAAATGTTGTGTTGAATGAAACAGGGCAATGAAATTTTTCAATCAGCAAGGCCTCCTCTACCACTGACAGTGGTTTGGCTTCATCACGAACCCTGCGAATATTTAACAGCCGGTTATCAACTGAGCATTAGAAATATTTTGAATTGTTCCACGAAAACCTACAATGTTTCCGTCAAGAGCATGTCCTACCTTCGCTTGCGACCAGCTTCCCCCTGAAAGAAATAAAACACAAATCTCAATTGACTGAGATGGACCGTCCTCATCCCGACAGCGGGAATTTCTCCACATTTCTACAACCCTCTGATAATTCCCATTTCCCAACTCTTATCTCCGCTGCCATACAGATAGAAAGTGGACATTACCGTCGAGACATAGAACGATGGGGAAAAGCACAAGGAATGTTCATGAGAATGATGCCATGACTGAGAGGATGGAGCTCCATGCAAAGACTGGGCAGGTCGTGGGATTTTATCTGGAGAAAATGTCAGGAATGATGAGATAGGATTTAATTTATCGGTGGATTTAAATGGGTGAGGATGAAATAATATCTCTAATCGATGGGAGAGCAAAAATCAAAGCTGCAGTGTAACCTGGTCTTCAACAAATACCGAAAGGAATGCAGTCATGAGAACATGGACCTCGCTAGCATTGGAGGGAATGAAGACAACAGCAGAGATACATTTAAGGGCAAGCGGGATAAACTCGTGAGCACTCCTAGTATTTGGGGTATTGTTACCGGGTGTGGTGAGTAGATGGGAGGGATGTTGAGTGGAGCAGAAATCCTGACTGGATAGGATGTGGCGAATGGCCTGGTCTATTATGTAGAATGGGATGTAATTCTATGGTGAACAAAGGCGGGTAAAACAAACAGAGCAAATTCCCCCATGGTGACCGCCCACTGCTGATGGGAACCGGATATAGATGTCCAATCTGCTGTGTGCGCCACATTCTAGATTTCAATGTTAATCCCCACAATGTGGTCATGGCTGATCTAGCCCAGGAACGAACTCCTCCGCCTTGTCCCATTCCCTTTGATTTCAGTTCCCCGAATTTTCGAAAATTTATCTTCCTCTGGTATAAATACGTCTAATAGGTTAAACCTCTCAGAGTCTCTTGGTTGGAGAATCCCAGAGATTTACTGTCCTCTGCTCATTCGTGGCCCTTGGGATCAGATATAGGATCACCCATCGTAGTTCTCAACTCCACAGAATACAAACACCTCTCTACATTCAGGCCAGGCAGTCCTGAGATCCCATACATTATGCGGGAGGCCAATTAGTTTGGGAACAACAGCTGGAACAGATGAAACATTTACCCAGTTCTGAATTACTGGTAAATGTAGCATGTATTTCTGAAATATCCCCCTCCATTTTGTGACTGCACTTTCACTTCGCCAGACTGTGGTGTAACCCCTCACCTTCAGAAACACCACACTGTCCTTTTGATCCATCTGCTGCTGCAACTTAGAGAGTTCCTCCTGAATAGATTTTAAATTCTCTTCGATCTCTCCAAGATTTTTCTTCATTCTATTCAGAATCCTCTTCTCTTCCTCCCGGATATCTGCCTGTACGCGCTGCTCTTTCTCAGTGAGAGTCTGGTGCAGTTCAGCAAACTGGGATGCGATCTTGGACTGAAGGTTGTGTGACTGTTCCTGTCAAATGAAAGGTGAAAATCAATATGTAATGTCACTGATTGTGTTTCCCTCAGAGGTCGACGGTGACATTTGTCCTGTGCATTTTTTTACTTGCTTTGGCAATTCAATAGTTTGTCTAAATGCTTCTGAAATGTTGTGAGGGTAATCTTATAACCTTCAATCATCTACACCTAATACAATTCCCAGCTGCCTATTCCTTTTCAGGTGTCCATTAATTCCCATTTATCCGTCCACCACTCCCTAGTGGGGTGCCGCAAGGCTCATTGCTGGGACCGCAGTTATTTACAATATATATTAACGATTTAGACGAGGGAATTAAATGTAACATCTCCAAGTTTGCGGATGCCACAAAGCTGGGCGGCAGTGTGAGCTGCGAGGAGGATGCTGTGAGGCTGCAGGGTGAGTTGGACAGGTTGGGTGAGTGGGCAGATGCATGGCAGATGCAGTAAAATGTGAATAAATATGACGTTATCCACTTTGGTGGCAAGAACAAGAAGGCAGATTATTATCTGAATGGTGTCAGATTAGGAAAAGTGGAGGTGCAATGAGACATGGGTGTCCTTGTACACCAGTCAATGAAAGTAAGCATGCACGTACAGCAGGCAGTGAAGAAAACTAATGGCATGTTGGCCTTCATTGTGAGAGGATTGGAGTTTAGGAGCAAGGAGGTCCTACTGCAGTTGTGCAGGGTCCTGTTGAGGCCACACCTGGAAAATTGTGTGCTGTTTGTTCTCCTAATTTAAGGAGGGACATTCTTGCTATTGAGGGAGTGCAGTGTAGGTTCATCAGGTTAATTACCGGGATGGCGGGACTGACATATGATGAAAGAATGTATCACAAAATGCTGGAGTAACTCAGCAGGTCAGACAGCATCTAGGAGAGAGGGAATGGGTGACGTTTCGGGTCGAGACCCTTCTTCAGCCTGGTTTTAAATGGGTCGACTGGGCTTGTATTCACTGGAATTTGATAGGATCTTATAGAAACATGTAAAATTCTTTAGGGATTGGAGAGGTTAGGTGCAGGAAAATTGTTCCCGATGTTGGGGGAGTCAGAACCAGGGGTTATAGTTTAAGAATAAAAAGTAGGCCGTGATCATATTGAATGACGGTGCTGGCTCGAAGGGCCGAATGGCCTACTCCTGCACCTATTTTCTATGCAGCACCCGAGGTCAGGATCGAACCCGCTCACCAGAACTAGGAGACAGCAGCACTACTTGTGTCACTGCGCTGCCCTGTTATTACACGCGTCACGGGGATCAAACCTGCACAAGATCAGGAAATCGAAACTTAAAAGCCTCACCAGAACTCCAGAAATCTTCTCTTTCTGTTGCTGCTCCATTTGCTGGATCCCTGATTTATCTTTTGTGAGAGACTGGATGGAAGCTTTAACCTGACCCTGCGATTGTGTTTGAAAATCGGAGAATAAAAGTGTTAGACAATAAAAACGGAATTAAACAATGATGCGATCAAAATCGGTTTGCTTTTACCTTGTGGTTTTCAACAGCTTCTTTAACCGGCATGAAGCTGTGAGACTTGTGTTCCCGCCCAGCTGCACAAACCACACAGATCAGCTTCTTGTCAGTTTCACAAAACAGCTTCAGTTCTTCCTGATGTTCCTCGCAGTGAAGTTTACTTTCCTTCTCTGTCCGATTCAGGCTCAGTGTTCGAGCTTTCTCAGCCAGTCTCGCCAAGGCCCAACTCACCCTGAGGGTGCGGTCTGTAAACACCTCTCTACATTCCGGGCAGCAGTTTCTCCCCTCCCTGTCCCAACTCTGTGTGATACAGGAGCGGCAGAAGTTGTGCCCACACTCCAGTGACACCGGATCGGTGAAGAAATCCAGGCAGATGGGACAAACTACCTCCTCAGTTAAACTCTCGACCTGTTCTTTCGAAGCCATTTTTTAACTCTGCCACTTCCTGGTTCAAAACGCATGTCCACTGCGCACGCTGCCGTCTAGAGGAATTAATGTAAATCTGACGCAAATGTACAACGTGAAGATGCAGAAACAAGGAACTGCAGATGCAGGGTTACAAAAAAAAGTATAAAGTGCTGGAGTAAGTCGGTGGGTCAAGCAGCACATCTGGAGAACATGGACAGCTGATGTTTCGGGTCGGGTCCCTTCTTCAGACTGATTGTAGGGGGTGGGAGATGGAATAACGATGGGAGGAAGGGGGCAGGACAAAGCCTGGCTGGCAATAGGTTGACACAGTTGAGGGGGGAGAGGGAGGACACAGGTTTGTGGCGAGAGGTGCAAGATTTAATCGGGAACCTGGGGAACAACATTTTCACACAGAAGGTCGTGGGTGTCTGGAACAAGCTGCCAGAGGGGGAAAGTGAGGCTGGACAACATCGTGGAGTGGAGTTGAAGCCCCGTTTCCTGAATAAAGAGGATACCTCTGAATCATCCCTCCTCCTCTTGCTCCACCTCCCCCTCACCTCTCCTCCTCGCCCACTCCCTCTCGTCCTCCCCCTCTCCTCCTCTCTCTTTCAGCCTCCTCTCCCTCTCCCTGCACCTCCTCCTCCCCCTCTTCCTCTCCACCTCGCCCTCATCCCTCTCCTCCCCCTCACCCTCGCCTCCTCCTCTCCTCCTCACCCCTCCATTTCTCTCTCCTCCTCTCCCTCACCCCTCCATTTCTCTCTCCTCCTCTCCCTCACCCCTCCATTTCCCTCTCCTCCTCTCCCTCACCCCTCCATTTCTCTCTCCTCCGCCACTCCGGGCCTCCAAGGCCGCCTCTCTCCGCAGCCGCTGCCGCTCCATGTGGAGCCGCTGCCGGGCGGGGTCGGGGTCGGGGCCGCCGCTGCAGGCCCGGCGGAGAGTGAGGGGGAGAGGATGGAGGAGGGGGATGAGGAGCCGCGGCAACAGCGGGTCTCGGGTTGCCGCCGCCATCAACGCCATGGGGTCTTGCTTCCATAATACCGGTTGCCATCAAAGCTGAAGTGAACAGTAATCAGTCGGTATGTGTAGGAAGGAACTGCAGATGCTGGTTTAAACCGAAGACAGACACAAAATCCTGGAGTAACTCAGCGGGACAGACAGCATCTCTGGAGAGAAGGAATGGGTGACGTTTCCTGTCAAGACACATTTTCAAACGGTCAGAATCGACCCGTGCGTTGGAAGGAACTGCAGATGCTGGTTTAAACCGAAGATTGAGTCTGAAGAAGGGTCTCGGCCCGAAACGTCACCCATTCCTTCTCTCCAGAGATGCTGCCTGTCCCGCTGAGTTACTCCAGCCTTTTGCGTCTATCTTCAGCAAGCAGTCGGCGACAAGCTTTGAGTTTAAAGTCTGAAGATGTTAGAGGGGATGATTGAGGTGTAAGTGAGGAGAGAATCAGGCTGGCAGGTGGCATCACAGATCCTCATTACACAATAATCAGAAAAAAAGATAAGGTGTGAACAAGAGCTAGTTTAAAAGCATTAAATTCTCCAAGTAAGCTTCAGTAAGTTTTAGAGTCAAAGGTCTTTTATTGTCACATGTTCCAATTAAGTACTGTGATTTGCGAATTACCATATAGCCAGACAAAAAAAAGCAACAAGACACAGAATTACATAGAAGTTAACATAAACATCCACCACCGCGGACTCCCCATATTCCTCACTGTGATGGAAGGCAAAAAAGTCCAACCTTCGTCCTCTTTATTATCTTCCACTTTATAGCACAGAAACAGGCCCTTCGGCCCACTGAATCCGCACTAACCACCGATCCCCGCACACCAGCACTACCCCACACACAGTAGGGACAATTTACTATTTTACCGAAGCCAATTGACCCACAACCTGCACATCTTTGGAGTGTGGATGGCAACCTGAGCATCTGGTGAAAACCCACGCAGGTCACGGCAAGAACACACGTACTCCGTACAGACGGCACCCTAATATCCATCAGAGGCACAAGCATCCCCAAATGAACAATAATGAAAAGAAATTCGGGCAGACACACAGACAGGAAAGGTTTGGACGGATAGACACAAAGTGCCGGAGTAACTCGGCAGGTCAGGCAGCATCTCTGGAAAGAAGGAATAGGGAGAAGCTGAAAATCAAACATAAAATCCGAGAAATACTCAGCTGGACGGTTAGCGTCTGTAGAGAGAGAAACAGAGTTAATAACTCAGGTTGATCATCATTTGTCATCAGTATCCGATCTGAAAAACATTTGGATAGCAGTATCAGGATCGTTCCGAGCCAACATGGATTTACGACGGGAAAATCATGCTTGACTAATCTTCTGGAATCTCTTATGGATGTAGCTAGGAAAATGGACAAGGGAATGCCAGTGGATGTAGTGTACCTGGACTTTCAGAAAGACTTTGATAGGGTCCCACTTAGGAGATTAATGGGCAAGATTCGAGCACATGGTATTGGGGGTAGGGTGCTGACATGGATAGAAAATTGGTTGGCAGACAGGAAAGAAAGAGTAGGGATAAATGGGTCCCTTTCAGAATGGCAGGCAGTGACTAGTGGGGTACCGCAAGGCTTGGTGCTGGGACCGCAGCTATTTACAATATACATTAATGACTTAGATAAAGGGATGAAAAGTAACATTAGCGAATTTGCGGATGACACAAAGCTGGGTGGCTGTGTGAACTGTGAGGAGGATGCTATGAGGATGCAGGGTGACTTGGACAGGTTGTGTGAGTGGGCAGATGCATGGCAGATGCAGTTTAATGTGGATAAATGTGGGGCTATCCACTTTGGTCGAAAGAACAGGAAGGCAGATTATTATCTGAATGATGTCAAGTTAAGAAATGGGGAAGTACAATCAGATCTGGGTGTCCTTGTTCATCAGACACTTAAACGTAGCATGCAGATACAGCAGGCAGTGAAGAAAGCTAATGGCATGTTGGCCTTTATGACAAGAAGAGTTGAGTATGGGAGCAAATATGTCCTTCTACAGTTGTACAGGGCCCTAGTGAGAGCGCACCTGGAGTACTGTGTGCAGTTTTTGTCTCCAAATTTGAGGAAGGACATTCTTGCTATTGAGGGCGTGCAGTGTAGGTTTACTAGGTTAATTCCCGGAATGGCAGGACTGTCATATGTTGAAAGACTGGAGCAACTAGGCTTCTATGCAGTGGAATTTAGAAGGATGAGAGGGGATCTTATTGAAACATATAAGATTATTAAGGGATTGGACACGCTAGAGGCAGGAAACATGTTCCCAATGTTGGGGGAGTCCAGAATCAGGGGCCACCGTTTAAGAATAAGGGGTGGGCCATTTAGAACGGAGGGAAGGAAAAACTTTTTCATTCAGAGAGTTGTAAATCTGTGGCATTCTCTGCCTCAGAAGGCAGTGGAGGCCAATTCTCTGGATGCGTTCAAGAGAGAGCTAGATAGGGGGTCGTCACGTGATGACGTAGGTTCAGGTCATGGTCTTGCAGCTCCCTCAAAAAAATTTAGAAAACTGCCGATTAAGTAAAGAAACTGTTTATAACTGTTTAAAAAACCACCCGGGATTGTTTAAAGCATGGCTTCTAAGCCTAAATCAAAGAAAATGACCAACTCGAAGAGACTGAGAGAGGGGAAGAAAGGCGGGCCTGCTGCAACAGAGAATCCTCGCGCTCAGGTTGAGCCTATGTCTGAGACGACATGCCTCGGCCCAGGCACTGAGGATCGACAAGTAGTGGCGGCGACATCCGGGAGGAAGAAGCGCATCCCGCGCGATCGCGGGGAACTGCGCATGTGCGATCGCAGGGAACTGCGCATGAGCGATCGCGGGGAGCTGCGCATGAGCGATCGCGGGGAGCTGCGCATGAGCGATCGCGTGGAGCAGCGCATATGCGATCGCGGGGAGCTGCGCATGCGCGAAACGGTACAAAACTGTTTCAAAAGAACTACAATCCCAGGATGCCTCTGCCACTACAGACAGTGAAATCGACCAAGACCCAGGCCCGCCTGAAAATATAGATGACCAAGAAGAGTAATTGCAAGAAGAATCTTACCTACCTGTTAGAGCCAAAGGTAAAATCGAAAGTAAAAAATATCGTGGAGATATAGAAGAGATCCTACAACAAATATATGACCAATTAAAATCATTGGAACTGACAGTTAACAATAATAACTGCGATCAACAGGAGTTTATTAAAAAATGGAGGCATTTGATAAGAAAGTTAAAAGACTGGAAGAAACAACTGAAGACACTAACGATAGAGTGAACAAGATCGAAAATGATGTAACTGCCTGGACAATGGAAAGGAAACAGATATTTGCAAAATTGGACTTGCTGGAGAATAGCACTAGACGAAATAATATAAAGATTGTCGGTCTTGAAGAAAGTGCAGAGGGAGAGGAGCCAATAGAATTTTTTCAAAAATGGATCCCGGATATCTTGGGAATGGAAAAGAGTGACCAACCAATTGAAATTGAAAGGGTACATAGGGCCTTAAGACCAAGACCAAAACATGGTCAGTATCCGCGATCAATTCTAATAAAATGTTTAAGACATCAGGACAAAGAAAGAGTTTTGCAGGCGGCTGCACAAAGTGCCAAAACGAATTCTGGTCCATTGAGAAGTGGAGAGAATAAACTTTTTTTCTACCCTGATATAAGTTATGAACTTTTGAAGAGAAGGAAGGAATTTAAACCAGTGAAAAAAGTCTTGTGGGAAAAAGGGCTACAGATTTTATCTGCGATATCCTGCAACATTGAAAATATTTTCAGAAACTGAAGGAAATAAATTCTTTACTATCGGGAGGCAGAGGATTTTGCTTTAAAACTTCCAAAAGCTCTCCAGATACAAGATGAAAGAAAATAAGATATAGACTTGAAATGGTGGAAAAATATATAAAATGAGTAGTGGAGAAAAGTTATTTTGGTTCGGGGGGGCTGGAGAACCACTGATTGATGACTGCGGGATTCATGTGTGTTTTCATGGCATTAGCCATGACCCGTAAAATGGAGGGAGGTAATGTTGTTTTCTTTTTCACAAACAGCATTAGTATGGGGGTATTTTGTGATCCTCTAATATTTTCTTTTTTCTTTTTCTCTTTCTTTTAGCCTGGATGTTAGGGGGGGGGCGGGGAGTACAGCAACATGGTGAATTTTAAGGAAATTCCCCAAAGAACTACGAGAAATGAGGTGTTAAGCAACGTTGTAGATCGGAGTAATTTTGTTAAGAATAATGGCTAAATTATTGAATTTTTTGAGTTTTAATGTTAATGGGCTAAATGGGCCGGTGAAAAGAAAACGAATTTTAACACACATCAAAAAAATGAAGATAGATATAGCTTTTTTGCAGGAAACACACTTAACAGAGATGGAACATCAGAAATTAAAAAGAGACTGGGTGGGAACGGTTACTGCAGCTTCATTTAACTCAAAAGCGAGGGGAGTCGCAATTTTGGTTAATAAAACGTTACCAATTAAAATACAAAATACAATAATCGATCCTGCGGGAAGATATGTGATTATACATTGTCAACTTTTTTTCGGAATTATGGACTTTGATGAATATTTATGCACCAAATGAAAATGATATAAAATTTATAAAAGAAACTTTTTTGAATTTGGCCGATGCTCACGATAAAATACTAATAGGTGGAGACTTTAATTTTTGTTTAGACCCAGTTTTAGATAGATCAGCTAGGACAGTTACAAAAACTAAAATAGCAAAATTAACTTTGTCATTGATGAAAGATTTAAATCTAACCGATATATGGAGAAGACTTAACCCAAGAGAAAGAGATTATTCTTTTTATTCAAATAGACATAAAGTTTACTCGAGGATTGATTTCTTTTTATTATCAACAAATATACAGGACAGAGTGAAAAATGTTGAATATAAAGCAAGAATATTGTCAGACCATTCCCCTTTAATAATGACAATGGTAATGATGGATAAGGAGGAAACGACTTATAGATGGAGATTTAATTCAACATTATTAAATCGAGAAGATTTCTGTGATTTTATGAGAAGACAAATTCAATTTTTTTTTAGATGCAAATTCCAACTCAGTTGATGATAAATTTGTTTTATGGGATGCAATGAAAGCATATTTGAGAGGACAGATAATAAGTTACACTTCTAAAATTAAGAAAGAATATATGGCTGAAGTAGAGCAATTGGAGAAAGAAATTACAAAATTAGAAAAAGAATCTCAAAGGTATGAAACAGAAGAGAAACGAAGACAACTTATTAATAAGAAGTTACAATATAATATGTTACAGACATACCGAACAGAAAAAGCAATTATGAGAACTAAACAGAGGTACTACGAGTTAGGAGAGAGATCACATAAGGTTCTTGCCTGGCAATTGAAAACTGAGCAGTCTTCGAGAACGATTAATGCCATTAGAATAAATACAAATAAAATTACTTATAAACCTTTAGAAATTAATGAAACTTTAAAAAAAAAATTATTCTGAATTATATCAGTCGGAATCACAAAAAGATATTAACGAGATAGAAAGATTTCTATGACAAATAAACCTTCCAAAATTAAATTTAGAAGAACAGATGGGATTAGATATGCCTTTTTCATTAAAAGAGGTTAAAGAAGTTTTAGCATCATTACAGAGTAATAAATCTCCAGGAGAAGATGGGTTCCCACCAGAATTTTATTAAAAAATTTAAAGAATTATTAATTCCTCCTTTTATGGAGGTAATACATCAGGCGGAAAGAACGCATAATCTCCCAGAGTCTTTTACGACAGCGATCCTAACAGTAATACCAACAAAAGATAGAGACCCTTTAAAACCAGCATCATGCAGACCTATATCTTTGTTGAATACAGATTATAAAATAATAGTAAAAAATTTATCTAGTAGATTGTCTAAATATCTATCAAAATTAATACATATGGATCAAACTGGGTTTATTAAAAATAGACATTCTGCAGATAATGTAACTAGATCATTTAGTATAATGCATTTGGCACAAAAGAGGGATGAAATAAGTGTAGCAGTAGCTTTGGATGCAGAAAAAGCATTCGATAGGTTAGAATGGGATTTTTTATATAAAGTATTGGAAAAATACGGGTTCGGAACAACCTTTATAAATTGGATTAAAGCTCTAAATGCTAATCCAAACGCCAAAGTAGTGACAAATGGCCAAACTTCAACACCCTTTCAATTAAAAATGTAAACTAGACAAGGATGTCCATTATCACCTGCTTTATTTGTGCTGGCGATAGAACCATTAGCTGAACTAATCAGAACTGACTCAGATATTAAGGGTTTTAAAGTTAACCAGGAAGAATTTAAGATTAACTTATTTGCAGATGATGTTTTGATATATTTAACAAAGCCATTAGACCCGTTGCGTAAACTATCTTTTAGATTGGAAGAATATGGCAAAGTATCAGGTTATAAAATAAATTGGGATAAAAATGAAATTTTACCCCTTACTAAAGGAGACTATACTCAATGTCGATTAGTAACCCAATTTAGATGGCCATTAATTGGTATAAAGTATTTAGGTATAAGAATTGATAATGATATGAGGAATTTATATAAATTAAATTATTTATTATTACTAAAAAAAATTCAAGAAGACCTTGATAAATGGATGACGTTACCAATAACATTAATAGGAAGAGTTAATGTTGTAAAAATGAATATATTTCCGAAACTACAATATTTATTTCAAACAATACCAATACAAGTACCGCAGAAGTTTTTTCAAGAGTTAAATAAATGTGTGCGGAAATTTCTTTGGAAAGGTAAGATGTCAAGAATATCGTTGGAAAAATTGACATGGAAATTTGATTCAGGAGGATTACAACTTCCAAATTTTAATAATTATTATAAAGCAAATCAACTTAGATTTATTGCATCTCTTTTTGAAGAAGAAAAACCGGCATGGACGAGAATAGAATTAGATAAAATAGGAGAAAATATACCAGAAGACTTTATATATAAATGGGAACCTAAATTGATACGGGGACTGAAAGAATCTCCATTATTAAAACACCTGATCGGATTATGGAATAAGGTAAACTTTGAGGATGAAACTAAGAAATCCTTATTAGCAAGGACCCCTCTGATTCAAAACAGACTGATACCTTTTACAATGGACAATCAGCTTTTATATAGATGGTATCAAAAAGGGATTAGATATATAGGAGATTGTTTTGAAAAAGGTATATTGATGTCATTTGAACAACTGAAAAATAAATACCAAATATCAAATAATACTCTTTTTTGTTACTTTCAATTAAGAGCTTATTTAAGAGATAAACTGGGTCAAACAATGTTACTTCCGAAACCTATGGAAATTGAAAACCTAATTCAAAAAGGACAAATTAAATTTTTTATCTTTATTATGTATAATTTAATCCAAAAAAAGACACTAAACAAGGAATCCATATATCAAGGCGAAGATGGGAGACAGATTTGAATATTAATATTGATGGAACAAATTGGTCAAAATTATGCCTTGACAGTATGAAAAAATACAATAAATGTTCGATTTAGATTAGTACAATATAACTTTTTACACCAATTATATATGACACCACAAAAATTAAAGAGAATAAACCCAAGCTTATCTGACCAATGTTTTCGGTGCAATCAAGAAATTGGTACTTTTTTTCATTCTACTTGGTCCTGTTCAAAAATTCAACCTTTTTGGACAAATTTAAGAGGTTTTTTGGAACAGATTATTGGAATACTCCCACATAGCCCAAGACTTTTTTTATTGGGTGATGTTGAAGGGTTAAAACCACAACTTAAAATGAATAAATATCAGAAAGAATTTATAAAAATTGCATTAGCAGTAGCCAAAAAATCTATCGCAGTTACTTGGAAATCAGATTCCTATTTAAACATGGACCTTTGGAATAATGAAATTTCTAATTGTATCCTACTTGAAAAAATTACTTATAACTTAAGGAACAAATATGATACGTTTTTAAATATTTGGCGCTCTTATTTACAAAAGATGGGTCTATACACATAGAAGAGTTGCTGATATTCTCGTTGGTCCTTTTGGGTGAGAAGTACATATATATAAATAGTTTATTCTGATTGGAATCCCATGGAGCGTGTTCAGAACTTCCACCACCCAGGCAATCTTTCTGTTTTCTTTATCTTTCCTTTCTTTTTCTTATTAAGCATTAATACAGGGGGAGGGATGTGGGAGGGGGGTTGGGAGGGATGACTTGTTTAAAAAAGTTCTGTAAAAAAATAAATATATATATATATATATTTTTTAAAAAGAGAGAGCTAGATAGAGCTCTTAATGA
This sequence comes from Rhinoraja longicauda, assembly GCF_053455715.1. NCBI lineage: Eukaryota > Metazoa > Chordata > Chondrichthyes > Rajiformes > Arhynchobatidae > Rhinoraja > Rhinoraja longicauda. The sequence goes on along the minus strand of NC_135971.1, from coordinate 14,743,043 downwards.
TAGAGGAGTCAGGGGTTATGGGGAGAAGGCAGGAACGGGGTACTGATTGTG